>NW_019416976.1:7905-10534 GCF_000390285.2 Anoplophora glabripennis | reverse complement strand
TTCATTAAATATAATTTAAAACTACTTAAATATGATATTTTTATGTTGTTAATTAGTCAATATGTATGCTATGTGCATATGAGTAGATTTCTTTGCTATATAGATAATGTTTATCGCAAATAATTTCAATGGAATTTAATTTTTTCAAATTGGCAGCGGGTTTTAGTCCCATAAGAAAAGCATGGGACCCCCCCTGCTATCCTCACTTCCCTCGGACCCCGATATACCTCCTTAAAGATAAACTTTCCTGAGATTCTTCAGAGTAGTTCGTTCAAAATTACTAAGCAACAATGCTGTTTCAACAAAGATTTCGTGTAGAGCTACGAAAAAAATATTCGTTATTTTTCTAAATATGTAACGAAAAGGCAATACGCTTTACGTCTTGCGAAATCGAAGAAAACAATAGCAATAAGCCCGTTATTATACTAATTAGTATGACTGGGATGCTGTGGTGAATTAATAAACAAATTTCTTGAGTCATTTCGCTGACAAGCAGCAGAAGCTTTATGTGTGTTGTTAGTACGGTAAATTCACTTTATCTAAAAACGAATCTACCTGCAAATATAGTCTGTACGATATTTGTTGAAATATAATTCCAGAAGAGAATAAGCCAATAAAGTTCTGTTATCGGAACTACTATAACAATTTACAGTGGTAGAGGAGCGCATGTTTTTCTATCCTTAATTTTCGTGATCAGTGTATTACAACCACGTCATGACAATCTTTCCACTCTACATAATTAAAAGAATGCCCCCAACATTACGTTTCTAGGAACCAAGGAAAAACACCAGTTAGAAGTAATAAGAAATGCAAACGATTTCTGTTCTGGAAAATCCACCCTGTACAACAAGTAACTTCAACAAAACCTCAAACATTTTCACACGAGTGAGTTATCCAGACATGCTTTTGAAGACGCGACGACATACATCAACAAGACTATTAACGGCATCGTGATTAAACATCGATAAAGTTTTTTTTCCCCATCTTTCGTACCGTACTAACAATAAGAGCTGAAGTATATTTTGTGCATAAACCAACGTGTACAGCTTTGTTCAGATATGAACGAATGCATAGTCAACATCGAGATAAACCGCAATTAAGGTGCTTTCAGTGAGTGTGCAGAGGTTTTCTTCACCAACTTACAATTGGGCAAGTATTTTTCGCATTTTAAGGTACATATTCGAAATGAGGTTAATATACACTTAATAGGCACAGAAATTAAGGGATGTTAAAAAAATCCCAAAATTTTGGATGATTTTTAAAAATTTGTAACTTGGAGGGAAATTGTCGTAGAGAGAATAAAAAAAGGTAATTGAAGCTTCAAGTGTCTAGTTTTTGGATCTGGAATTAAAAATTTTTTTTTAGAATTAGCATAAAAAATGCAAATTTGTACTTTTCTTTAACAAGGCCCATGGACTTCAAAAAATTTTTTTGGTAATTTCATCATAAAGCTCTTTTAGATAATTTAATTATCTTTAATTTGAGCGGTTCCGGAGCCTTATACGATTATATGTCGCTGAATTATCATCGATCAAGGAAAAAAAAGCATTTTTGACTTTGGGAATCAATTACTCGGGAAATAAAGGGCGTACAGAAAATCCAAGCAGGGTTTTGAAAACTGAAAAGCATTCTCTACAAATCGTAATTATTGGTTTTTGATTAAAAAAATTTCGAAGTGAAAATGTTGGTTAGAAAAATGCTAAAAAATGCATAATTAGGGATATTTGAATAATTTGGTATAACTTTGCAAATAATGAATAAATTAAGGATATTGACTAACTTTTCAACCTCAAACTGCCCTAAGGAAACCCTGACAATTTCAAAACGCTGCGATTTTTTTTCTTTGAAAATCATCCAAAATTTTGGGATTTTTTTTATATACATACTTTAAATGATGAGTACAATAACAGGTTAATTTGCTGACAAAGGATTTTATCAGGAAAAAAGTTATTAACAATTTAATCGTGAAAATTTTTTTTTCTTCAAGCGTATAATAATACTTATATTATATAGTGCAACACCTCCTTTAGAAGCAGCTTATTGTTTAACTACTACAAATATTTTTCATTTTTTAACTAGTAAAAAAATGTAACAATGTGTAGGTAAGTATCCTAGCAACGAATTAAAGATTCAAGAAGCTTTGACGTTTCATTAAGTGTCAGTTGAAATTTGATGTCGCGTCGGGTCGTTTTTAAAATGTCTGAAGAAATGCAGTGCACACCACCAGAATTACTGGAAATTGCAAATACATCAGTGGCAACACTTATACCAACAAAGTCGAGAAAAATTTATGAAAATGCTTATGATAAATTCATAAATTGGGCAAAAGAAAATAATGCACATATTTATTCAGAAAATGTGATGATAGCATATTTTACAAGATTATCCAGAACACTGAAAAGTTCAACTTTATGGGCGCAATATTCAATGGTAAAATCTAAATTAAACATAATGTAAATATTGAGAAATATTCAAAATTAATTACATTTTTGAAACGACAAGGTGAAAATTATAAACCAAAAAAGTCGAAAGTTTTGTCTAAAAAAGAATTTGACGAATTCCTGAATAAAGCACCTGATGATAAATATTTAGCAACCAAGGTATGTACTTTTTAAATTATAGGTAGATA
>NW_019416976.1:0-5889 GCF_000390285.2 Anoplophora glabripennis | reverse complement strand
AAATCGCCTGCTGAGTTGCTAGCTGATAATAAATCATATATAAACCCAACCAGCCGCTCAGGAGGACGATTATAGATTCAAACTTCACCTAACGCTGTAATTAAGACAAATAAAAGTGTTCTCTTCAAAATTTGTTATAATTTAAAGTTATCTACGGTTAGTGCTGTTGAAATTCATCGAATCAGAACTGCTAGGGGTTGGTCAACTAGCCGCAGCTTCCCTGTAGACAACGACCCATTAACTTGCATTTGAAATATAAACTTTTTATTGGTTTTCAAATGATCTATGATATATTGCAACTTTTCAGCCACCCAAAAAACCCTTATGGAAGACCTACCCCTCATAAAAAAACCCTACCCCTTATAGAAAAATAAAATTTCATAAAAATTATATGTGAGTATGATGATATAATAAATAAATAATATATTTTTTTAATTTTATTATTATTATTAAAATACTTACTCAAATCAGTTAGTTCACAAGTGCTCCAAAATACACAAAGATGATGGTAATTTACCCGCTCCGAAAATTTTACCGTAAAAATTCGAATTTTTTTACCATAACTTGTAATTTTAAAGTTATAAATTTACTCAAAAAAGCCATTTTAAAGGGAATTTAAAGCACTTTAAGTTCTGTGATTTGCAGTTTTTTTTTAGCTCTTCGTTTTTTAGATTTGTAAGCTACAAGGGCTCAGGAAAGGCAGTCTTGGAGCTAAGTTTTGAGCTTCTAACGGTCATAACTCAACTTCTTAGTTTTTGAAATATTTTGGAAAAAGGCGATTTTTTAAAAAATTGAAAAATTTTATTCAAAACTAAATGAAAATTTTTTTTAAATTTAGTCGTTCAAATTCCCAGAATCTACTGTTAATGCATAAATAAAGTAAATTGCAGAAGGAATACCTACGTTTATTTATTTTTTTTTTTTCGTCAAGTCGTTAATTTTAATACCGACCTTTTTTTTTCTCAAAAATCAAGACAATCATTTTATTTTGATTGTAACTTCATTAGTTTTCATGCTAACGACTTTTACCACCACTCGATTTAAAGGTCTTTTCAAGAACTTTAATAAGTGTTATATAAATTTTCCTCGAAGAACCATTAATTTTTCCGCTACAGGACATTGAATGTTTCGATTATAGCTATCTTCGAAATTGACTTCAACTTCTGGGAGTCATAACTCGGGTTCTATACCATCTACAAAAATAAAAAAAGCAATCTCTTTGCTATTTAATTACCTTCATTTTTGCTTATGATCATTTTTTTTATAAAACTTGTAGTTTTTGAGATATTCGCGAAAAATGGCTCAAAAACATGCATTTTTTGGGCTAAAAACGAACATGTTTAGGTGCAAATAACTCAAAAAGTATTGACTGCACAAAAAATTCTTATAGAACATTTTTCGCTTAGAATTCGTTCCTCTATCGAATCGTGAGGTTATTTTTAATAAAAAAATTCCCACCCTCCAGAAGGGGTGGCATCCACCCCTAGGGTAAAAGCACACATGGCCACTATATAACGTTTGTTTTTTAGGCTATTCCCTAGCTACAGTTCAAAGTTCACGTCAATCCATTCCATCCGAAAAAAATGGTAGCCAAAATGCTTCAATGACTGGACTATCGGTCTGCGTCAAAGATTTTCAGATGCTGAAAAAATGTAATAATTTTAATTTATTTAATAAAGTTTAGATCAATTTTCTTCATGAGAAATGAGAAAAACTTAAAATTTTGGTAGAAATTGTCGCCCTTTTATTTTTATTGTATTTCTGGATTCGCTACTTTTGGTTAAAGCGCCGTGTTTTTTCCGCATACTGTACGAAAGAGCTGCTGTTTTCCGAACGTTATCGCTCCGTCTGCGTTGACGCTAAGCAAACAAGTAACCGCGTCGGCAGACAATCTGGATTAGATTATTTATTCAGCACTTCTATAAGCAGTATATCAGAGACTGCTATCTTTGAAGCCACAACTCAAAGTTTACTATCAACAAATCATCGTTTATTTTCTGGATAAACAAACAGCGGATCGGTCGTCTATATTTGTACCCGTCCATCACCGGGATAAATAGGTAACGGAGCTTCAGCTTACCTAGTTTCGATAGATCAGTACAAATATCGGATGTCTGGTTCAACAAGGAGCGCGTGTAGTGGAACAACATTAATCTTCTGTAGACAAAACAATTATTTGTGTATAAGTTGGGTCGCTACATCAAATCAGAAGGAAAACAAATATGTACATTATTTTCTGTACTCAACATTTCCAATTTTTGCAAAACGTTGTACAAATAAATGTATTACTTTTACGTGTTCCAAGGAAGTTGTGTTAATTTCTTTAATAAATCTTGGGATTGGCTAAAAAATTGCCCCTATTCTCAGTTCGAGGTCATTGATTTTGAAAATACCAATAGATTTTTACTCGTGTTTGGGTCAATTTTATGGTGGCATTGACATTTATCCATTAAATTTTCTCCTGTATTTCCAATGAGTACAAGAAAGATGTCAAAAAATAATACAACAAACTTGGAGTCTGATGTAGTTAAAATAGGAAGAAACACTGAAAATATAAAGGACGTTTTGGGTAAAAGTACCACAAATTTAGAAAGTAATAGAATATAAAATTTTTTGTTCCTATGCGCATATGTCTATCGTCTTTTGTTTTTGAGATACAAAGTGCCACAGAATTTTTTTAAATCAAATTTTAGCATTTCCAAAAAGTAAACCGACGCATTGGAATTTAGTACGTGTAAGTTTTTGGAGGTGCCACAGAGCTTTAATAATTTCTGACCATCTTCTAGTCTAGAGATCGCTAGCTGCTACCTACACCCAGTAACATTTTTTTGAGGTTAGATTTCTTTACGGGTATGCCATATTTATAAAGCAAAACTTCGTCATATTTTCTTAAAGCCCGACGAAGCTATGTACCCCAAAAACAAAAGAATATAGGCCTACGGTCCACAGGAAAATAAATTATTTTTCTATGTTCTATTGGTCCCTGGTATCTTTGCCCAAGGCACATGTATACTAGTCGAAATAGGAAGAAATTCAACGTATTCTTGAATAGTAGGTAAGTTCGCAGGAACATGTCTACTTAATGTGACTTTTTGACACCCTGTATATTAATCCAATGCGAACCTTAATAAAATAAGTTGCAGAACTGATTCAATTCAGCATTTCCGATTTTCTTCTAGTTTTGCTCATTGGTTAAAACGTTTCCACCATATGGACTGTTAAATATAATCATGAAACTAGCCAGATATTTGTAGTTTTCGCTTGAAGAAAAAAAAAAAAAAAAACAGATAAAAGCCATCAGTTTATCTGATTGTTTAATTTTTTTTAATATTTTGACAGAATCAAACATTAAAAGAAGGTTATTACGAATTTAACACAGAATTTCTATTAGTTACAGTTCGACTATACAGAGTGATCTACAAATTAATGTAAAAACATAAGGGGGATATAGAACATAATAAGGTTAGACAATTTTTTTCTATGAACTATGATTTGTTTTTTGTGTTTGACACACGTATTTTTTTAAATCAAACATCTTTTCCAAAAAAACAATGTACTGTATTGAAATTTGGTTCATAGTCCAATTAAATGGGCCTTTAATTCGCAATTTTGGTCAACTTACCTGAATTTTTAATATAAGTTAGTTTGAGCATATACAATGTAGAAAAGTACCGATGGTCTATCAGAAGTTACGTGAGAGCGATAAAGTAAGCCATAGAAATCCATGCGATAGAGAAGGATGGCTATAACGAAGGCTTCTCATAGTCACCGCCCATTTCGCCCTTCCACAAATAAGAAGTGGATCTTATTTGTGGAAGGGCGAAACGGACGGTGACAAAGAGAAGCCTTCATTATAGCCATCCTTCTCTATCGCATGGATTTCTATGGCTTACTTTATCGCTCTCACGTAACTTCAGATAGACCATCGGTACTTTCCTACCCTGTATAATAACAATAAGTGACAGTATTTTTTTTAACCCCCGGCCAGGGGTGAAAAAGAAAAAATAAAGGGGGCTTTCAAGATAACTTAAAAGGAGTAAGAGTTAGAAAAAAAGCTTCTTATAAAAGTTGTAGAGCATAAAATTCTACATAAAAATGGTCTGTTGACTTTTTCCTGAACTATTAAAATTAACAAGAGTAAGGGTGGCTAGAAGTTAAGGGATGATTTCAAAATTTAAAAAATGAAAAAGTTTATAGTTTTTTCAATCTACTCTAAAAAATATAAACTATATTTTCATAGAATTATATATATGTATTTCACAAAGCAAACGTGATTTTTTATTTTTGTCGTAAAACAAAATTTAAAAAGCAACTTTTCATTATTTTAAATAATCAATCGAATGGCATAAAAAAAATTGTTTTAGTGTTAAATCATAAAAATTAACGATTAAAAAATTGAAATTGGTATAACTTTTTTATTAAAAATTAAAAAATATATATAAATTTTTTTTTTTGAGCAAAATTGCGATTGAATTGGACTAACAGATAAGTTGTCAAAGCTACTAAATATGTCAATGATGTTAGCTTTTAACCATATGCTAAAAGTCGTTAGTTACTATCTTTTTCGAGATTGGGTTGTTTCCACTACATTTTTTTTATATTATATTTTCTCGAAACACCCGACGTTTTTCAAGAAAAACGCGATTGACTGACGCAAAGTCAACCAGCTTCTATTCTTCGATGTAGAAGACCGGAAACGAATGTGTCACTCTTCAAGGGTAGCTTCCTTGCTCTCTTGAAAAGTTATGAGCCTTCAGAGAAACGGAATAAAAATATTTTATTTAACATTAGTAGCTTTTTAAGGAAGCTAAATTATATTACTGTAATTGATTGAATAGTCATATTATTCGAGCATTTACAATTGCATTTTTTCGAATTTATATGACGGAGTCGTAGGGCTAACTTGGGCGTTAATATCACTACTCGTGTCACTCATCTTCACGAAATAATAAGTAATACCGTAAATGAAAATGATTTAAAATAAAACGTTACAAATAAAGTTCTCGAGGTGTTTTATGACAACAACCAGATGCCCCATAACGAATCCACGGTCAACAGAATAGCAGCGTACTCACGTCTTCAATTCTCAAGTAGAACTGCCTTCAGTACATCTCTCTGTACTTCTCTTCACTCGTCAGGTCAAAATTATTCTTAAATGAACCAATCAAATTCGTTATATCCTAGGGATTCCCTTATAAAGTAATTTTAAGGTAAATGCTATCTGTCCTTTGACCGCGGCAACGTTGAGTGACCCGTAAGTCCCTCCAAACCCAAGCTTGAAATCATAAAACTCGGGAATAATATAACCGGCTTAATTCACAAATAACTATTTCTAAGTTTTATGGTCTAGGTACAATTTATAAAAGAGTTCCCTGAGTAAAGAATTCTGGCATTTCCAAAGTCTGAAGGACTCGGCCTGTGAGAAAGACATCTCCGACATATATATAGTACCTACTAATGTACTGTAAAGAATCTAACCTCAAATAAATGTCACAGAGAAAGGTCGTAATTAGTGACCTTTGGCAGGCGGTCAAAAATAGACAACACCTCAAAAAACTTACCTGTACCAAATTCCAACGCAATGCATTGTTTATTGGAAAAGATGGGGCTAAAGTTTGATTTACAAAAAATCATATTTGAAGACCATGATTTGAACAAACGATAGACTCAGACTCATGGTCTATTGGAAAAAATGTGTTATTTTTTATGTTTTGCCACCCCCCCTTTTTTACACTCACTTCTAAATCGCCCTGTAGATAGGAGGGTCTTAGCGAACTGTCAAATTCTCAACGCCATACGTTTCGGTCTTGAACGCAACAGCCTACTTATGTAAATCACCACACCGGTCCCAAATCGGACAGCCCGACAGCCCGACCTATACCTTATCCA
>NW_019416975.1:388363-403832 GCF_000390285.2 Anoplophora glabripennis | reverse complement strand
ATTGTCTGCAAGCCTGCCATCGTGACCACTCTAGTCTTGGTGGGTAATCTTGAGGTAGTACATGTTGAACATGAAAGTGATAAGGGTGCAAGTGTTCTCCAAACAGATGACTGTTACATGTTTAAATTTCTAGAAATTTGTCGGGTGCTTAACATATCATTATTTTCTATTGCCATTTCCTCAGATTCCGGAGTTCTAGCAGAATGCCGTCGTCCAGAACTAATTTTTGTTGCTTTTAATTTACCCGTTTCCCTTAATCTTCTATCGATATTATCAAACATTTGCCGATTTGGTGTTCTTCGTGCAGGAAACATTTCTCTGTACCGTCTACCTGCATAACGGGAAATAAAATTCACTAACCCATAACATAGATGCATATCTGTCATCTCTTCAAATGAATATTCATAATTCATAATGTTATTGGAAAAAGTGATAGCATAAGCCTATGCGAAACTAAAATGAATGCAATTTTGCAACAGACCAATTCGATAGACAATTGAACACTTTATACGAAAATGGTGCCCGTTTGACAAAATCAGCAGTGGCGTAGAAAATATTTAAAAAGTGTCATGTTGACCCAGTCTCTACGACACTGCTGCTCATAAAATTTTGAGCAGTACGTCAAACATTGGTCTTAAGGTGATAATTACGCATAACAAATTTGAAATAGAAATGGTCAGGCATTTTGGAATTATTGCAGACAATGTTTAATTTTACAGAAACTTTGACGCCCTGTATCTCGTTAAGGAGGCATTTACGACCCTATGTTTATTAAGACTTTTCGTCTTAATTTTTCATGTATTACCTATCCTAGAAGTCTGTCAGCGGTTTTTTGAATCACCCTGTATAAATAATTGAACCCTCAATATATAATTTCAATAATAAACACACATTAATGTTAAATTACAAATGATTAGTTACGAAGATTATGAATAAAATGTATTATCCATTTTCTTGTTTTTTATCCTCAGGTGTCCTAAAGAGGGTGAAATGAAATTGGAATGGGTCAGAGCCATTAAGAAAAAGGATTGGGCGTCCTCAAAATCGTCTGTAATATGTTCTTTACATTGTTAAGAGAAGTTTATTATTATTAATAAAAACGGCGTTAAAAATTTATCCAAAAATGCAGTGCCAACTATAAACTTGCCAACAGTGGTAAGCAAACTGTGCAAAAGAAAAATGACAATTTAAGAAATAGAAATAATAATATTTTTTTAATAACTCCTATAAAACAGTACACTCAAGCTACAGAAAAGTAATAAAATAATTGTGTATCATGTATTAAAAGACTTTTTGAATGTGAACATATTTAAAAATATGCATAAGAACTTGTGAGGACTGTATGTGAAAAGTATATCGACGTGAGAATAAATCATGAAGTTATAAAATATTTAATTCAGTGAAATCTACTAAAAAAACAAATAATAAATAAACTAACATTAGAAGGACAATAAATATATTTAAATTATTTTGTAGGTTTATTTAATATAAGCAAAACATTAAAATATATTTTTTTAATTCCAAACGAAATGAATAATATGTCATAAGTACAAAAATATTGCTTAATCCGGACCTGTTCAAAGTATGCGCGGTCAGATTACCTCGCACACTCCACTTCCCCGCAATTTGGCTTCACTGGTTCCCATGCTTTGTGATAGGAGACGTACACTCTAGGTGCTCTGTGAATAGTAGTTACATTCTACATTAATAGAAAAAATACTAACGCGGAACAGATAAATTAACTTCTAATACCAGTTATTTCTGCAAAAAATTGTAAAATATAATATTTAAAAATAATTCCTATTTTTAAATTGTGACGTGTTTTTCATTGTTTTATACTGAAAGAATATAGTGGTACTATAAATTTAGACTTAATAGATCATCATTTGACATTAAATGTTTAAAATATTTTTCTTTTTTTATTTCATTTGATCCAGTCCACTAATCGTAATTAATACATATAAAATAATTTATATGCTGAGTTTTTTTTAGTTAAACTTAAATTATTGTCAAGGGAAAAGTGTACTTCTCGGAAACAGTGACGACACGGGCAAACCGGCCTAATGTCCTGAATTCCAGACAATTCCATTATTTTATTCATCCAACGGCCTCTCACTTTCACTAATCGCTTTACTTTCTAGGTTTTAGTAAATTCATTACAGCGATAATCGCCCAGGGATTAAAATTTCCAAAACATCCACGCTTAGGGGTAGATTTACTTGGGAAACTTTCTGGAAAACTTTTTTAATCTCCAAATACTTGAGCGAACAGCTGCTGTTTCTTTAAATTTTAATATAAGGCCGAAACACAGTTTTATTAAAATATTTTACAAAAGTGCGTAGGTTAGACGCTGAAGATGATATATTTGAGGATATCACTTAAAACACTGCGAAATATTTGAGGATGCGGTATAATTTATTTTCCGTAGACTAAAATATTTCGGGAAATAGAACAGATGCAATTTCAATTCTTGTTACAGCGGTTGTGGGTCGTGGGGGAGGTCTAGTCCAGTCGGTATCTGTTTTAAAAGTAGGTTGTTTGGATGTTTTATATAGTAACAGTAATTTTAATTCGAAATAGTTCTAAATATTATGTAAAATGATAATAATTGCGATATGCGCCCGCTGAAAAAGTTGTGCATAATTGTTAGCGCAAGAAAATGTAAAAAAAAAATTAAAAGGCGCATTTTCTCCCTTCTTTCACGCGAATATTGACATTATAGAAAATAGTCAAAGGAAAAAAAGTTTCGTTTTGAGATTTTCTTGAAAATCAATGTGGTCCGAAATTTGTATGTGCATTATTGTTGCTGCAATACAGTATAGACCGAAAAAAAATTCGTGAAGAAAGATGTTTTCTTCATGAATTTATTCCGGGCCGTAACTTTAGAGCAACAATATAAAAAGTATGGTTCTGAGTACTTCATGATATGGTAGTATTGCAGAAATTTTTTAATCGAAATCGGCCTGGTAGATTTCGCACAATTCAGCTGTTAATTAAGAAAATACAGAATTATACTTATTTCTCAATTCTCCCTCATGGTAAAACCAATGATTATTTTGAGCTCCCAATTTTTATACATACCCTTTGGTGTCTCAACTTATCAGTCCCCATATAAACATTTTCGATTTTATCCATTTTAGCAACAATTAGAATTTTTTCAAATTTTCTTCGAAAAAATATTTATAAACATTTAGAGCTGGAGCTACCGTATTTGCGTATTCTTCAAATGTAATTATAGGATCAAATAGAGGAAGGATTGACGAATAAAATCCACTTTTGACCTTGTGGATACGATGAATCATCATCGAGATATGAAAGCTCAAAGATGAAGTTAGTTTACGGCAAAACAACGTACTGTACAATAACAATCACAATTGATTTTCATTGTTTGAAGCAAAGACTTTATAACTATGAAAATTTGTTTAAATTGAAAATGTATGTTAACTGTTCTGATGTAAAAAAATTGACACATTTCACAGGAATCGAGAGTCAAAGAGAGTATGGAGTGGGGGACTATGTGAGCGGAGCAGCACAATTCACGTTAAACATTTGCACATAAATGTCAACTTTTTCAGGAAAAGACACTTCAAGTGAGCCACGACCTTCCATTTGGGACGTTGCAATATCCGAGTGGTCCTCAAACGCTGGGAAAAAATGTTATCTTCTGTTAAAACAAAGAGAGATTGACGAAAAAGAGAAAACAAGAAAATAAATCATTGAAAGTACAAAAGAAATCTACAGTTCGAGAACATAGAATACAAAAACGTCGGAATACATTATTGCCCAGTGCTGCTGATATTGCAGGTCCCAGTGTTGCCGATCCCAGGGCTGCTGATATTGCAAGTGCTAGTAGTGAGATTATTTTATGCCCTGCATGTAACGAAGAATATAGTGACCCATCATCTGCAGATTGGTTGCAATGTTGTCATTGTCTATCATTGTGGCATGAAGTATGCAGTCGCTATGATCGTTACGGCAGTTTTTATTGTGATTATTGTGAATAGTCATCTTACCCCAATAGGCTCGTCAACTTACCCATAGGATGGGTCACGAAAGTGACATTTTTTGTTTTTTGGTTATTTGCGGAAAGTTTATTTATATTTTTATAGCTTTGGTATGATTAATATTACACAGAGTCATGAACATGTTTTCATCGATATGTATCTAACTTTCGAATAAATTCCTTTTCTTTGTATTTTAGTATCGTCATCTTACCCCGACCTTCCCTACTTATCAATAAAGAACCTCGCACAAAATCAATGGATTTTGTTGAAATTGCAGTATGTTATAGTTTTTGACTTTCTGATCAAAAGTTGTCATGGGCTCAAAGTGATCCTATGAATAGTTTCAGAGATAAAGAGGGGGCGAGTATGTGATTTTGGCTGTGGGCCTAAGTAAGCTTCACGAAGTTTCAAGTTGATGGATGAAAAAACTGAGACATGTAATGAATTTTGACCAGTAGGTACAATGCTTTTGGGATCGCTGAACTTGAATTCGGGGATAGCTTAGCTATCTAAGGTCACCTGGATGTCAGGTAAAGGTCGTTTCAAGGTCAAACTGAAGAAAAGACTGTATTGAATTTTGACCAGTGAGTGTATAGGTTTTTAGGCTCGCAGAATCTGAATCTGGAGATAGTGTAACCCTAGAGGTCACCTTCAAGTCAATTCAAGGTCATTTCAAGACCAAACTAAAGACAAGGCTTGTATTGAATTTCAACTTATATAGCTATATAAGTTTTTTTTAGGGGGGGGACTGAATTCGGGGATAGCTTAGCCCAAAAATGTCAGATTTAGGTCAAGTCAAGATCATTTCAAGGTCAAAATAAAGAAAATGCCTTTCACGAATGTTAACCTGTAAGTATGTATGCTTTTGAGGTCGCTCAACCTGAAATAGGGGTAGCTTTGCCCTAAAAGGTCAAGGTCATTTCATTTAACTTAATCTCAATTCAAGCCCCGCAGGTGACCTTATTGGGCTAAACGATCCCCGATTTCAGATCTACTAGTCAAAATTCATCACATGCCTCAGTTTTTGAATCCATCAACTTGAAACTTCGTGAAGTTTACTCAGACCCACAGCCAAAATCACATACTCCCCCCTCTTTATCTCTGAAACTATTCATAGGATCACTTTGGGTCCATGACAACTTTTGATCAGAAAATCAAAAACTATAACATACTGCAACTTCAGCAAAATCGACTGGGACCCATTTTCCAATGATTTTGTGCGGGGTTCTTTGACACTGCTATATAATCAATATATTTTAAATTATTTAATGACAAAGAAGAATATACAGGAAACATGTTATACATGGTGATTCAGTCATAATGCCATTAATTTTAATCACGTATTCAGAAAGCCTAATAAAGACAGACAATCGAAAAAAATGTTACTCGACCTTTCAAAACATAAGCAAATTACTCCTTAACTCCTGTTAACTCGGCGCCCAACAAAGTTCGAGCCAAACCAGCGGAGTATAAAGCGTTCGAACGTTGAAGTAAAACAGCTGACTTCCTCAGTATTTAATTTTGAAATTTGCTTCAAAATCAAAGTGCAGCGAACATTAAGACTTTATGGGCGGATGAATGAGTGTTTTTTAGCCGTACTGTCATTTTAAATAGGTAAAAATACTTACTTAATACTTAATATTTAAAATGAAAAAAAATATTTTATTGATTCATGCGTCTAGCTAAAAAGCTGTGTTTATTCGTTGTAGTTCACTACAGATTAAAAACGCATTAAAAGCTAGGTTAATGACCGAAGTTTAGTTTAGTAGTAGGCTAAGAGAATAAAGAAGGACTGATTATTTTGTAAAACCAAGTCCTTTAAACGTACCTAATATAAAAAAATATAAGCATAATTCCAAGAATGCACCACAGGTACAGACTTGACCCGCGTTTACAGAATTTCGCTTCAAACCGAGCATTTATGTAGGGCAATTTACATTTACATATATCCCAGCGAGAACCCCTGGCGCAGCTGACCGCAACCTAATATTTCATTAAATTTATAGCGTCCATTTAGGAGGTTTTCATTTCAACTTCGCGAGCGCCACGCAGAAAAATCCCTTAACTATTTCCATATTCAAAGGGCCATTATTAAGTGCCTGAGCCCCCATAATCCCAGGTGGATTAGCGACCGGAATAAACCGGGCATGACGAGAGACCGCCGAGTTAGCAATTCGGGTATTCATTAGTCAAAGTAACTGCACCTCGAGTGACACTATATCAGGATGAGCCACTCGTCTCATTTTGGAATATTAAATTAGTGCACAAGAAAGCTACACGGGTATTTTTAGCTAGATTTCCGAGGCAGGCGACTGATTTAATATTGTACAGTCGTGGACAACAGAAAGCAGCTGACTTAAAATATTTACTAAACTTCTACTGCCGAAACAACGGAAAATTAATCACAATTGAATATCAGTTATACTGATACTGATGTTTACTGATGTTACAGACGTGTCATTGTGCTGAAAATATAAAATATTGGTATAGGTCTTTGGTACACTGTTATAAGTAAAATGTCAAAAGACCCCATCGATCCCATGCGTACTAAAAAATGTATTCAAGGTCAAAAGTCGAAAATATCGGGTTTTTGAATTTCTCTCGTAAACGGTAAGTAAATGTTATAATAAAAATAGATCAGACAAATGTAGATCTTGCAATTGTCTACCAAAATTGTCCCAATACTTTTTTCCTACGAATCACCATTCCTGAGATATCATCATTTCTTACATAAAAAAATACTAATATGCACTCATACGCCGCTTATATACATCATCGGACGTTTAATATAAGAAACAATATTGGTCTGTTTAACTAATACATACAAACTATATGATTGTGAATGAATATACACTCAAAACACACATGCTACTTACATCATTGATGGAGGATATCTATTACACCGCGTTGTATGGGATCGAGAAGAAACATTTAACGTTATTTTTGATACATACAGTAAGTCATAGACATTTTCGTCATAGAGTGACTTTAGAGTTTGATGGTTTCACTGGTTATAAGAAAAACATTAAAACTGCAGAACAACGTCGTCGAACTACAAAAACAACATCTTCTGATGTCATTTTTGATCAATTTATGATAGTTCCAACAAATCAACAACAATTCCTTGCAAATACTCACAATAAGTCTCAATTCATTTCAATGTTATATTTACAACTGCAAACATTGTAGTAAAACAAGCTGATCATGGCGCTTATATCCTTATAATTGAAACAGCAGTAGAACAATTCAATGAAACAAATACAGTGATCGTTGTTGGTGAATTTGTTGATTTATTAATACTACTGACTGCACGAACTCCATTTGATAAGATTGTTTATTTTTTGAAACCTGGGAAGGCTTATGAACAATCAAAAATATATTCATCGAAGAGTTTATCTGCTTATACAAAATGTCAAAATCATATCTTATTTTTACATGCAATAACTGGCTGCGATATTACATCAGCAATGTTCAGAAGGCGTAAAACGTCAGTATTTAAATTGGTTGAAAAACGTAATGATTTAATTGATTGCGCAGAAGTATTTAAAAAGATTGATTTTTCTTCAGAAGTCATCATCACAAACGGGATTCGCTTTCTACTTGCTGTATATGAAGCTCCAAAAAAAAAAAATTGATTGTATAGACAAGTATAGATATTTAAGTTCTGTAAAAAATACGCGGAACGATAAAAGAGTACAACTATCTTGTCTTCCTCCAACATCTGCTTCTGCTTATCAACACTTATATCAAGTTCGAGTATGGCTGGGCAATCAACTGAACCCAGAAGACTGGGATTGAAAATCAATAGATAACATTTTGGGGTCAACAATTCATAGAGATATCTAGCAAGAGGAAAAAGGTGAAGAAGAAATTGAAGAAGACATTATTATTGAAGTAGCATTTGAAGAGTATCAGTCAAATTAAATTTTTTCTGAAATCAACAATAATTCGTTCCAGTTTAATCATAACCAATAGGACAATTTTTTTTATTGAATAGAATATTATACAACTGAATCACAATATCATGTAGTATGCCTACCGAGGAAACCACGTTAAAAAAAAACGCGCCGAGTACACTATCTCATAGGTGGTGCGGAAATGTGTGCATATCGTGTAGAAGGCGACGTCTTCAACTTTTGAAATGGTGATATCTCAAGAACGGTGATTCGTAGGAAAAAAGTATTGTGACCTACAATTTTTGTCTCGTCTATTTTTACGATGACACCGTTTACGAGAAAAATACAGAAAAACAATATTTGCGATATTTGATCTTGAATACATTTTTTAGCGGTGGGGACTTTTGACATTTTACTTATAATAGTGTACCAAAGATATATACCAATATTTAGCTCTATGCGAATTATTGTAAATTGAAATGTCTATTTTAACCGGATTAGTTTTATAGGTTTACATTTTTAGTGACTAAAATTGACTAAAATCAAATCACACTAAATATTTTAGTCATTACTTACTTAAATAAAATAATTATTATTTAAGTAAATGAGACACCATTATTTATGTTGAAATGAAAAGTTGCACAATAAAACTGGATTCAGCTACCCAAACACAAAGGGGCTCATACTACTGTAATCGTAGAACAAACAGTAGAAGAGGCAGCGTCAGCATTGCTGTCGTTCAAAATTTTCTTCAAAATCTTCAACTACTTTGTGGCTTTTCCAACCTCCAAAACCAAAGTAGAACATTTCGTCCTGAATTTATGTACTTCCCTGTACTGGGTAAACCAATATACCTAGCAAGTTGGCTTGGTATTTTTGCAAAGGTATTAATTCCTGCAGATTGACCGGGAACGCTTTTTACTACGGTACATAGCTAACAAACAGTCGATCATATGTTGCTGCTGGTGACATGGGGGTGCCTTATTATCTATAATTTTTAAAGATATTTTTCGTTTTATTTGTAGTGTCTTGAAAATTATTTAAGATCCATGTCTTCAGCTATCAGAAAACACATATTTTTCTTTGCTTTTTCGAAACACACCTATATTTGAGTCGCAATTTGAAACTCATCTATATCACTTTAATCTATACCAAATATTTTTAACTTAATTGTACTCTATTTCCATATGCATCATTTAGGAATAATGTGTATTAGTTATTATTGATGGTCATTTAAAGAAACTTAAATCTTTTACATAGAAATTTGTATATATATACCTTCTTGCATTATTTATAAAGTAATTAGTAATAGAATTTGTATGAAACATTGAAATATATTAACTATGAAGAATGAAATAATGGCATAATTATGCCATAATTATGAAATGATATAATGTATAAAAAGTTATATAATCTCTAAATGAAAGAATTAACCTATGAATTTATTTAGATAAACACAAGCACCTTTTATTAAACTTTTTAATTAAATATTCAACGCAGACCCTAATCTGCGGTAGAAACATATTTCACAAGTTTGCGTGACCTTTTACTTTATTAATTGTCCCCCTGTTTGAGGAAGGTGCGTTTAACTATAATACAAAGGTTTAAATTATGTCCTCTTTTATTTCTACTGGTGTGAAATCTAATAAATATATTTTTTCTGTGGATAAGATATAATTTATATGATACGTTAGTAAGTAGTAGTCAGTAGTTAGTAGCTTAAAAAGTACGATATAACCAACAAGGTATGTTATATCTTGTCACTGCTACTCCAGGTATTGCTTTGTACCTACTAGCAGAGAGCGACCTGCTCACCTGTAGGTATTACGAAAGCATAACTAGTGCCGCAATAGGCGAAACGAACTTTTTGATGATGATGCTGTGGGAAACAACTACTCTGTGGACTATAACCTAGGTCAGTGTTTCAAGTTATCAGGCGAGTGAACAGATTATTTATTTTTGTGTATTACATTTAACATTGCTCGAGTTTTCTTCTGGGTTCTAGTACTATTTCATAGTCTGTACTATTTAAAAGAATTAAACTTTCGTTTTTGTGACGAATGTAATTTTATTGTTTTAATTTTACCGAAATTTATTTCCCAACGTGAAGGAAATAAATTAAATGTTCTAAACAAAATTATTGGTCACGTGGCTTATAATCATTTATGAAGACTGTGTAGTAATATCTAACTCGGTTACTTTACGAGAATGATGTGGAGGGCATCACTTAAATCTAGTACCCTCATGAAAAATTACAATAAGTTTACACCATCAAGAATCCAATTTTCTAAGTTTAAAAGTAATGGCCTAAATCCCTCAGTATATATTTTCCAAGGATAAAAAGTGATTAGATTTCCGCTGAAATTTACAACGTTGCGTGCAAGACAAATGGTAATCATATATTTTCAGCACCGTTCGCCTGAACAGAAATGTATAATTTTTACATTTCTGAATATACATGTTTATTATAGAAGGCAATATACTAGTGATGTGAATACTAATAAGTACAATTTGTAAAGTGTACACAGGTACGTAGGGTAGGGCTAACCTTATTTAAATTTTTATTAAACAATATTTCATTTATGTGACGTTGAAGCTATTACCCACGGGAAGTAAAAAATGAGACTGATTTTCAGAAGTTACTGTTATTTATCTTCGGGAATAAAAAAGGGACCAACAATCTGCAAGTGAATGAACTGAAGCGTAAACCGTGGACTTTTATAACGCAATGAATATATAATTTTCTAAAGTAAAAAAATAAAGTAATTTATTATCCTAAAAATCTCCGTAGTTCCTAGATTTCCATTCTAATATCAAAAACCAGCTGACCAACTGGACGGCATATTATTATTAATTTAATGATGTCTTTTTCCCATAGACTACTCTGACTATAGTAGGATCGTATTCGATGCAAAGTAGAGCAAAAAGTTGTCGGTCTTTTATCAAAGGAAAATCGTGTCATCATTTTTAGGAGGCGTAAGATGAACCATTTCAATGTGAAATGGTTCATCTTAATGAAATTGAATGTTAAATCTGAAATACCGCTGCATACGCACTGTGTTCTGGTAGTAGGTGTAGTCGCCCAGGTGCATCGAGTGTACGAAGTGGTCGGTTATACGTCAAATACTAACCTGGCGAGCTTGATTGTAAATCAGAAAGCGCCTCCAAAAAACAAGTAAACAACAGTGGCACGTCCAGAGGTAAAATGTAATACATATTATGTGGAATTTAAAAAACAAATTGGATTTATAAAAAATTACATTTAAAATAAATAATTTATGGGAATAAGGAATTTTTATAGGAACAAGGGTGCCAGACTTGAACTGATCCCTTCGTCCCTTCATAATGTATAGAGAAATATTCAATTTCTAAAACCCTTAAAAGCGTATGGCACTGGATCTCTTGACAGGCAATGATTTATTACTTTGCATCGAATATGATCCTACTATAGATACTATTAGGCTATTGATTATAGGATTTTAAAAGGAACTATGATGTTCAAGATATTTTATTACATGAATCATTCAAATGGTCATTTTAGATGAAAACACCGCGGAGTGCTATTAAATTAGAGGGTGGAAATTGGAGATAGGGGTGAAAATGCACCCCTGTCGGTTTTTTAATTGTAGCTTGAAAACGAAGCAAAATTTCGCTATAGTTTATAGGAACAATTATTTAGAGAATTGAATTTTCCATCAAAATGGCTTATTTAAAAAAATTTAGTAGGAAAATTTTATGCAAAAAATCGGTAATAAACAATTTGAAGCAAAAAATCGATTTTTTGATTTTTTTACTTTTTTGCCTTTAGTTTTTTTTTTTAAGTAACGATATGTATAGGCATTGTTTCATTAAATAAAAGTAGATACAATTTCCTTCAAAATAAGAGGTTGTAAATTATTTTTGGATGAAAATTGACTGACATATGGTCGCTCAATCTTAGCCAATTTTTCGATTTTTGTCACGTTTACCCTTATACGTTTTAATTCTAATATTTTGCAAAAAAGGATTTTCATCACATGACTTGTTCGAAGGGTAAAAATGCACTATCGCAGTTTTTTTAAATATAGCACGAAAACGAAGCAAAATTTCGGTAGAGTTCGTAGGAAGTTTTGTAGAGAACTGAATTTCCTATCGAAATGGCTTATTTAAAAAATTTAAAAGAAAAATGTTATGCAAAAAATCGTTAATAAACAATTTTAAACAAAACAAAAAATAAAAACTTTTTATTTTTTTTTTAGTAGAAGTATGCAAAGAAAATCGCTGTACAAAAAAAAAACATATCAGATTCTCTTCAAAATGATGCGATTTTAAAAGTTTTTGGACTAATATTGACTGAGTTATAACCAGTCAAACTTAAATATTCTTTAAATTTTCGTCGTTTTTAGCATAATAATGATTGTAATTCTTATTATTTTTACAACAAATTGGTTCTTTACTTAATAAAAAATAATAAAAATCGTGATCATTATTATGTTAAAAACGACGTTTTTAAAAATTTAATCAATTACCTATGTACTTTAAGAAGGTTAAAATATAATTAAGTACTCAGGTTATAAAGGTTACAAAAATATTACAAAATGAATTTCGCAAATTCTGACCTCTGATCCGTGATCAGTGACCCCGAAAACCCCCGTATACCAAATTTGACACCAATGTTATTTTTTGAAAATTTGTGCGGCCATATTTGATCCGCCATCTTGAATTTTGCAAAATTGACCTCGGATCCGTGATCAGCGACCCCGAAAACCACCGTATACCAAATTTGGCGCGAATCTGTTATTTTTTTTAAATTCGTGATATCTGACCTTAATTGACCTGTTTTTTTGAGGTTAGAAAAAGAACCATCAATGTTAGCCGCGGATTCACATTCGGTGTGGTCTTAACCATATAAATGAACATTTGAATATAGACAACAATTTTTGTTATATTTTTCCTAACACTTTTTTGTGAATGATTGCTATTTTTGACCAGTTTTTGGCAGTTAGGAAATTCCTGTGATGTGATAGCTCAATTCTGACACCGGATTCGTTATCAGGAGAGAAAAAACTATGGATAACATATTTCGCATGAAAAGTAGGTACCCACAGATAACTTTTTTTTGTGTGGCTATGAAATCATTCATATTTTTTTTAATTTCACTTATTTGTTCTTAATTCGGTCGTGACGAACAAACATGTAAAAATTAAAAATGTTTTAAAGAGATCTGCCTAATAAAAGCTAAAACTGAAACTTGAATCAATTTTTTGTACAAATCAATCAATCAAACCGATCAATATGGCTTTATGAAAAAAAAAGTTGCAAAAAAGCTACTGTGTGCATTTACTGTTATATAAACCAAAGTCTATTGTATTTTTGCTGTACTTAATATAAATTTGATTTATACAATATAAAAATATAACTTCCTTTAAACAGAATTACCTACGTCTTCTGATAATAATGTATCTGCATACTTATCTCCATAAATAGCTACAAACTTTTTGAAATAATACGAAATTGATACAAATTGCACGTTACAGTAAGTGAAGGAGCAATTAATCCTGCAAATTTGGAGCTTAAAAATGCCGCACCATTAATCTCTGAAATAGTTTGTGCTGCAACCATTATCCGCTCGTCAGCAATAAAGTGACCTCCTCACGAAAGCGCTCCGCCGATCTGGTATTTGAAACAGCAGCAACCGAGCAACAAAGAACATAATAATGGGAGATACATAAAATAGTGCAAGCATCGTTGTGCCTGTTAGACATTTTATTCCCAAATTGTTTTTGTTTTGATGCTGTTCTGAGATACGGTTTCCATTCTATTTCCTCTTCCACCAGAAAGAAGTATCGATGTAAGTTGTATATCAAAGTCGACCTATAAACTGCTTCCGATGGGAAAGTTTTAGGGGGAGGGGGACGTAGGCCATCAGAACTGTGTTCAGTCCCGAATACACGCAGATTGCCTAAATAACGGATTTTATATTTCTCCATTTGATCCCAAATTCCAAATTTATATTCAAATTCAGGAACGGTATTACATAAAATGACAAATTTCATTCGATTTCTTTCAAAGCTACCTTGTTATATCTACCTGATTACACATGTATCAAGGTGATTTAAGAAGTAAATAAGCAGAGTGGACAAATATAGTGGTTGTAACACAAATGAAAATATTTTATAAAGTGTCGCATCTTCAAGGCTCAGACAACAAATATTTATTTATTTGGAGACAATTTTCAATGCGACAAAGTCCCAATTAGACTAAAAAGTGAAACAGCATAGCGATTATATATTAAAAAGGTAAAAGAGGCAAAATTAAGTTCTATCATGTAGTACTAAGTACTACATGATATACAAAATATAAATGATGTAGAAACAATTAAGTAGAAAACAATAACAAATAAAATAGTGTAACGGTTCATATTTACCGGTATTAGAAATTAAAATTATCAAGGGTCACAATGTATAGGCAATTCTGAATACATCGAAATAAAGTAGTAATCGAATTCATTAGGCGAGGAACTAAGAGTTTTTAGTGGGAACGGAAAAAAAATGATGGCAAAAAAAGGATAGGCGAAGCCGGCAAGGCACGAAAAGATAGAAAGGTTATTCGTATGAAAGCCGTTATTAACAATTAACGAAACCTTTACTTATAAGATCTAAGGTCAGTAAGAAAATTAATTGCAACAATATATTCTTTATTATTTAACGTATTTTAGGTTTTTTTGTCTCTATACAACTGGTACATAAATACATGAATTAATTGTATACGGGGCGTTGCCTCCCTTGTCACCTTGTCAGCCGGCCACCAAATTTGAAGCGAGTTGCGTCATGTGCCTGTCCGAATTGCTGATGTAATTGCCCTACATGGTTTATATACCGCTTTAGACGCCATTTCGTTCCCACCCTGGATGGTTGATGCACTTATACTTACCCTAGAATGGTTCATCTACCGTATTAGACAACATTTCGTACCTTCTGTGAGCACCATTATGTAAAATGCCCGTATCTGTAGATGTGTTGATAACCATATATCCGTGAGAAACAAAAGGTAATGCCGTTAAACCATTGCTGGGAATCCATCGTGAGTAGAAAGCCTTTTCTTGTCAATCTATCTAATAAGGAACGCAAGGATTTAATAACAATTTTCATGACATTTCATATATTACTTTGTTTTCTATATTTTTGTAAACCTGAATAAAAATTAAGATATTTATATGTAAGCCCGGAACAGCTGTTCGAGAGGTAACGGTTATGATTATTTAACCATATCCAATTGGAACTAAACCCTAAAATTTAAGTAATATAGAAATTAACATTAGCTTTATTTATAATATACAGTATATTAATAATTCACCTACCTGCTCTATTTGCTGAATTTTTGTAAAATTTCACTTTTAACGATTCAGCTAAGTTAAATTTTTTTAATACTAACAATTCTAATATTAAATCTTACGTTGTATCTTTGAACAATCATTCATTAATGTAGGGTATCTACACTATTATTATGTATTATTTTTGCGTTTTTGCATTAATTTCGCACTAGTTCCTACTTACCTGTTTGGAATTCATATCTGTTGGTAACATGATT
>NW_019416975.1:376731-387181 GCF_000390285.2 Anoplophora glabripennis | reverse complement strand
GCAGGTATCAGGTCAAATGTTAGGAAATCCAGGTAGCGTGCGGCAGTAAGATTTTCTTCAAAAAAGAATGGGCCCAAGATTCTGTTGTTGATGATACCTGCCCATACATTAACTTTTTGTGGATGCTGCTTATGCGATTCGCATGTCCAGTGTGGATTTTCCTGGGACCAAAAGCGATAGTTGTGCCTGTTAACCACTCCATTTAAATAAAACGTAGCTTCATCCGAGAAAAGTACGTCTCGTTGAAAACCATTATTGTCGTCATACCGTCTCATCATTTCTTCACAAAATTGTAATCGCCTATCATAATCGTCTTCCAAAAGCTCTTGGACAAGACATACCTTACACGGGTGGTATTTCTCTTGTGTCAGAAAAATTCGAATTGCAGTTCGAGAAGCATCGTGATTGCGGGTCAATGAAACAATTGCAATGTCTAATTTCTTCATTCAAAGTACGCTCCCGTCCAGTTTTAGGAAAAGTCTGTACTGTACCGTGTTCCTCAAATTTGTGAAATATTTTACTAACCTTGCGAGATTTGGTTTTCTGGTAATTGGAAATCATTTGATATAGGGAAGATGCTAGATTGGTAAATTGGTACAAGGCGTGGGTAATTGTAAAACGAAGTGAAATCTAGAATTAAGTCTAGGAACATGATATAAAATCCTTGAGACTAACGAGTTTGCATTTAAAGTGTTATTTATGATTTTAAAAAGGAATATAATTGAAAACATAATTCGTCTACGACAGAGACTGTTAAAATTAAAACAAGAAAGCAATAAATCTTGAGGTGTACCACGAGGAGGATAAAATCCATAACTAATAAAATGAACAGTATTTGAAATTATCTAATTGAATGTTATAAATAGTATAAATAGGACTCCAAACAATACAATATATTTAGAACCTTTACGTTCTGAAAGTCCTTAGAATTACGCAAAATAAAGCCTACATTCTTATAAGCAGATTTGGTTACAAATCTAATGTGCTCGTCAAACGATAATATAGTATCGAATGTAACAGGTCAGTAAAAAAGATTCACCAATTTTATAATCAAATTCAAATCTAGAATAGTTTTGCGTGGGTTGTATGACAGAATTTTACATTTGCTTACATTGAGAGGATGTTCACTATTTGAACATCAACTATTCAATTTGTCAAGATCTGTCTGTTTCAGGACCGTTAGGATCAAGAAAAGAAAACAACGACACACACATAGTCCACTCCAACCTATTTTGGAGCTTGTCACCGCAAAAGCGGTCGCGAAGTCCGCTACCATGTCTCCTCCCGCGCCAGCCTAAGGGTCACCTTAGTAGTGCACTTTTTAAGCTTCATCTCATCCAAAGCCACTACCCACCGACACACGACATCCTCGGGGATTTACACAGACGAGGTTGCGATGAAAGAAGAGCGCCAGAAGAAACGGCTCTAGCTGGCAGAGCCCAGCCAGGACAGGAGAAGGCCTCACGAATTACTCTAACCTGGCTGCATCAGCCCGGGATGACGGGGAATGAACCTGCCTCCACGAGATGGCGTGGGTACAAAGCGATCGTCCCGCTGGACCCCGCCCCATCCAAAGTAATTCTTCCAGCCAAGGATATTGGCGCGAACTTGTCAAGATTATCTAGTAATCTGGCGCAATTAAAAGAAGATATTTCGATAACTGCAGACAATACAAGATAAATTATAGCAAACTACTACTAAATCTACTGATTATTATGATCAAAATAACATTTGGTATGTCTCATAGTTCTTTCCAGATAGATCTTTTTTACTAAACTTTGTTTTCTTATTCTCCAAATAGATCAGGGCTTTTTAAGTAAAATTTAACTCAGTAAAATAGGTTTCTGTTCAAATATTTTGTGTCCAAAAAGAAGTTATCACAATTTTGCTATGCTTATAGCATCTTTTTATATTTCAAAACAAATTGGAAAATTTACCGATGGGAGTTTTAGCTCCAACTTCCGAGTAAATGCTGACTTTCTACGAAGATAGAGCAACCTGATGACCAATTTTGGGACACGTTTTTAGCTATTCGCCACTCATAGTTTGACAGACTGACAAAAGAACCGATGTGCAATATACCTTCTTTTGCGATGCTTTTCATCATTCAGAAGCTCCACAAAACAAAAAAATAAAAGTCTTGTACAAATGACCAGAATACTTTATTCCCATGTACTTTGAATTCCGTTGAATTCGATGTCAGAATTGCTCCAGCAAGTCACCAGAATTTTCTAACATCCAAAAATGCTTAAAAACCCACAAAATCAACAAATCAGCATTTAAAATCCAGGTATGATTTATCAACGGCTGAAACTAGTTGTCAGATTTTTATACTCCCATGTATCTTGACCTTCTGAATACGAATCCGAAGTCAAGCTTAGCCCATAAGGACCCAAATCCGTCCTAGCCTTAAAAATAGCTTAAAAATCCACAATATTTAATAAATTAGATTCTATGATCCAGATATGATTTAACAGCGACTGAAAATCGAGGTCTGAAATATTCCCGTATTTTTTGACCCACTGAATCCAAATCTGATGTCAGAATTTTCTAACCTGAAAAAAAAGCTTAAAATCGCTAATATTCTTGATTTTAGAATGATAAGATTACACAGATCCACAGAAAAGAAAAGTGGTGTGTTCTAAAGACTAGACCTATGTATATTATGTATTTTGACATACTGAATCCTAATTCAGGGTCAGAATTGCTCCATCACCCACCATAGAAACTAATTTATTAATTTTGTGGACTTTTTAAAGGTTTTGAAGGAAGGATTTGTGACCTTATATACCAAATTGGATTCGTGTTCAGCGGGTCAAAATACATGAGAATTTAAAGATCTGACCTAGTTTCAGCCGTTGATAAATCATACCTAGATTTGAAATGCTAAATTGTCGATTTTGTGGGTTTTTTAAGCATTTTTTGGTGTTTCTGACATCAAATTCGATTTCAGCTATTCAAAATACACGGGAATAAATGTATTCTGATAATTTTTTTGGAGTTACATTCAATTTTTTTTTAATTGATTCTTAAATGACTTTGAAACTATATTTTTTTGTATAAGCCGGTACCTCTGACAAGAACAATATTAATAAAGTTCTACAGTCCACACCAATTCAGCTATTCTAAACTGAATAGTTACCCCAACTTTTTAAAATACTGTTTCCCTAAGCTTAACAAATGTCACATTCGTACCAAACCTAGTGAGCACGAGAAAAGAGAGGGGCAAGGACAGAGACAGAGACGTTCAAGGAGGCAGAGGGCGCTCCAATTTTATTCAGTCTAATTGCCACATGGAAGAGCGCCTCTCCCATACGGAATAATAATTAACTAATTCGTTTAAAGGGGTTGCGTAAATATTGATTCAATTCTGCTTAGTAAACATGGACATGTCTGAATCGGCGAATTCCTGGGGCAACTCTTTATCCCCATTTGTCGTTTCCTACGTGTGGATTTTAAATTATCATTAGTCCGCGAGGTTTTAAGCCACTCACTAATGGCGTTTCGCATGACCTACGCATATAAATTACTGTTAAATAGGCCGTTCTAATTTCTTCAGCCGATGGAGCGTATTCGGTACCGCAGAACAGTAACAAGTAATTAAAATTAACTGCCTTCGGCTTACGGTTGCGCCTGTATGAAATTGATGAATCGGAAAATATTATTTTGGACTCGTTAGTACGGTCGAATAATTCACGTAGTTCAACAGGTGGGAATTTCTGAGGAATATTTGGATTGACAGTTTTATCTAGGGGAATTGGGGCCGACCCTCTGGCACCGCTCGTCATGCAAATGCGTTTAGGATCGTTCTAGAAAGCCTATTTATGATATCCGTTATAATTACAATAACAAGAAAAATACAATAATTATGTACTTACAACAGATTTCTAACGCATGAATGAAATAAAAGTAGGTACGTGTTACAATTCTTAAATTTTCTTTGAAAATACGATTAATCAGCTGAAAGTTAAACAGAATAATGATACAAAAAAATAATGAACACAAAAAATAAAAACTTTAAAACCGAAACCGCCAAAATACCTATCAAGGAGTCCGGTCAAATTAGTCATAAAAATAGTGGTCAAATAACGAAAATTTCGAGAGAGCTGAATTTTGGTGGAGACCTTGGGTACAATTTTAGAAATAAAGTGTTAAAAGTCCCCATCGATCCCATGTGTGCCAAAAAAGTTATTCGGGGTCAAAAGTCAAAATTTGAGGTTTTTTAGATTTTTTCGAAAACGGTAAGTTTTATCAAAAAAGTAGCCCAGACAAACATTATAGATCCTAAAATTATCTACAAAAATGACCCTTATTCTTTTTATTCTAAGAATCACCATTCCTGAGATATCGCGATTCTAAAAGTTGAAGGAGTCACGTTCTACATGATATTCACATATATGCCACGTATATACATAGTCAGGCACTTAATACAAGTAAAAATACTTAAATACTTATATTGTATAAACAATACTATTCTGAGAATATACACTCAAAAGAATCTCAGTCTCTTAGTCAAAAAGACGCGAATGTCCTTATAATTGAAACAGCAATACAAAAATTTAATGCAACAAATACAACTATTGTAATTGCAAGGACTCCAATTGATAAAATTATATATTTTTTTGAAACCTGGAAAGGCTCAACAGCGAACAGAAATATATTATTCAAAAAGTTTATCTGCTTATCCAAAATGCCAAAACCATATCTTATTTTTACACGCGATAACCGGCTGCGATACTACATCATCAATGTTCAGAAGGGGTAAAACATCAGTATCAAAATTATTTGAAAAAAAAAGATTTGATTGATTGCGGTAAAGTATTTACAGAAATTGATTCTTCAAAAAAATTGATTGTATAGATAAATATAGATATTTAACTTTTGTAAAAAATGCACGAAACAAGAAACAAGTACAACTATCTTGTCTTCCTCCAACATCGGCTTCTGCTAATCAATATACCGAGTATACTATCAAGTTCAGACATGGCTAGGCAATCTACTGAACCCAGAAGACTGGGATGGGATATTAACAGATAATACTTTGGAACAGATTCAAACTTTACTCCCACCTGTTCCGGAAAAACTCCTAAACACTATTTTTTGCAATTGCAAAAAAAGTTGTAGTGCTAAATGTGGCTGTAGAAAAGTAGGGTTACTTAAATGTGTGCATATCGTGTAGAACGTGACTCCTTCAACTATTAGAATCACGATATCTCAGGTATGGTGATTCTTAGAAAAAAAAAGTATAAGGACCATTTTTGTAGATAATTTTAAGATCTATAATTTTTGTCTAGGCTACTTTATTGATGAAACTTACCGTTTTCCGAAAAATATCCCAAAAACCTCAAACTTTGACCCCGGATAACTTTTTTAGCACACATGGGATCGATGGGAACTTTTGACACTTTATTTCTACCCAAGGTCTCCACCAAAATTTAGCTCTGTCGGAATTTTCGTTATTTGAAATGTCTATTTTAGCCGGACTAGGGTATCAAGGGTGTCAAGGCCATCAGTCATATTCATAATATTGGAAACTTAGGGGAAAAATCAACATTATAAGCTAATACCGGTTCATCAGAAGAAATATAACACAATGTTAATGGTACTGTAATAAGTTTGTTGGGTAATGTGTTCACTCTACGTTCTAAGCATACAATCTAAAAAAATGAGTGGAGTTTCACTCACATTGTACTCAATGTCATATCAATTTGTGTCCACACCGGATTGAGTTAAATTTTTCACCCTGAAGTAACAATTTTATGAGTGAAATTATTAAGGCAGAATTAACGAATTTTGCTGAACACTGAATTTCTGTTACTCCCCAGTGAAATATAAGAACAACTAATATAATTAATATGGTCCAAATAAGCTATCACTGAGTTTTAATTTTATTCAGAGCTGATTATAGTCAAATTAACGAGATATCGTTTAATTACCTATTTTTTTTTTAATTCGTGGGACATCCTGGTATAGGTCAGGAAAATAAGCTGGGAAATGACCATTTCGCGACTTTTTGTTTCGGCAAGCTGAATTTATCACTTAGATGCTAAATATTATGTACAATAACATATTAGTTTCCACAGTCATAAAACTGGGAGGAAGATTGTTTACAGGGTGGTTAATTGTATAATTTTTACGTAAATTCACGTTTTTCGCTTATAACTTTTTTCCATTCATTTCCACGAGAAAACAATAAAGTATTTTTTTTCGTCTTCAAAAGACCTACAAATTTGGCCCTCGAGCGTCAAAAAATATTGATTAGATCAAAAGTTATAAACAGAATAAGTTTATTTTATTATTTTGAATTAAACATTCATAAACCAGAACGTTTTGGCATCGCATCCTCTCATTCCTTATAACTGTCTAATAACTCACACGAAATCTGGAATCGGTAACTTGAATCGTTTAAGTTATGGCCTTATAAAAAAATTAAATAATTATAAGTCTGGACGATCCCGAACATCTTCCACAATCGCACTAATTTTTTTTATGATAGATTTCATAATAATATATTGAAATATATCAGTTTTTTTTTTTAAATTTCAAATTTGCTACCTGGATTTTTTTTTATTTTTTAGCCGTAGTTGTAAAATGAAATATACGACACACGCGCAGAAACAAAAAGTCACGTCCAACTCTATATTTTCCTGGTAAAAAAAACTTAATTTTTGGCATTTAGTAAAATTATTTGCTTGAACTTTACAAATGAAGTAAATTAACTAGAATTTTATACATAATCAAAAGCGTTGTGTCTTGAAGTAGGTTTTTGAAAGGAACGGGAGTCAATTACCAAAAAAAATTCAAATTCAAAGAAGTTTTAATTGAATAAAATTCGTAAATGTAACATCATATAATAATTGTAAAAATACTTTTACAAAATCTGATCAAATGAAGAGGTTATGTTATTGTTATACATACTTACTTATAATCTAATAATTCATTTAATTAACGGATTCTTAAAGAGGAGCCAAAATATTAGACCTTAGTTATCATATCCACTTCAGTTAACACGCTTTTCATCAGAGGTAACCTAAATATTGGTTTGCATCATTGCAATTCTGAACTTGTCACAGCAGATGACCTACTATTGGACCTTGAATTGAATGAGGAAGATAAACAATGTTGCGATCTGGCAAAAAAAAAACTTATGAATGAGAAATTTGGAAATTTTCACTCAGATTTGTGTGGCAATTTGCTAAATATGTGCTCGTGGACGAGATGAATTTGGTCAATTTTGTACGTACCTATGTTCTTTTCTAAAACATATTTTATACGATATCTTCTAAAACCATTTCGTTAAGAAATGTCACTTTCGAATACATTTTCAAGCTATTTGAGGTCTATTTAGAAAATAACTGAACTTTTTGAATTACGCGCTAATGATATTTAGTTGTATGTGGTTGGCAGCATTGGCAATCGTAAGTCAAAAAATCTTCAAATTCAACGTACGTTTCCTGACATCCTGTAGGAACAAAATTGCGTAATATCATATATTTATAACATAAAATTTACCGTAAATTATAACTAATCACATAAATAATTACATACAATAATCGTGGAATAATGACAATTAGTTTTGATTCAATTTTTGTTATATTAAACAGTAAATTTGAAAACCGTGAAATTAAACTGGCATTTGTTTATAAATTATCCAGCTAATTGTTTTAATAAATTCATTGGTTATTAATTCAAATTGATTACAANTAAATACTGACTGTAAGTAATAGAAGATAAAAAAACAATCGGAAGGAGACAAGTAAACAACTCGATACGTGTTTCCGACCTAGGTTAACCTGTATCTAGGTCAATCACGGTCCTTTTTTACGGACCGTGTAGGTCAGTGACCCACTTTTTAATTTGCACGTGTACAAATAGTCCAGGAGCCAGATAGGGTGCCGTGGCCAACAGAGTGCCACGGCTGCAAACAACGTAATGAATACGGATTATTGTTTTCCTATGTACGGTTATTACAATTTATCATTTTTAATATTATTTACGTTTTCACGTTTTATATTTTATTATGTTAAATAATACACAGTTTTAGTATTTCAATTTATTATTCAATATGCAGTTGCGTATAACCAAAGTTTACATAATAAATGTAAACTTTACTGTAAATCTAAACTTTGGTGTAACCTAGGTAGGCACTTATTGTTTTTGAGAAAGCAATACTTATATTTTTACCTGTTTAAAATGCCAACACAAATAAAACAGCATTCATCCGTCCAGAGCACTTTGTTAATAAAGTTCTGCTGCACTTAGGAACCAATTGTAAAATTCAAGACGATTGGGGAAATCAGCTGCTTCTAAAGCTTGAACTTTTTGAAAATGTGTTATGTTAACTCCTTTTCGGGAAAAATGCGGGAGATATGGAGGGTGGTAGATTTGAATAAACGCTTTAAATTGTTAATGGTTTTGTAACCGTGTGTAGTGTATTTTGTATATTTGGGTATTTAGTAGTGTACCGACTTTTTTATTTGATAAAATACGGTGTGCCTACAAACAGACAACTACCTCTGCTTTATTTATGTTCTTTTAACGAAAGTTTACTTCGAGTTCAGTAAATGTAAACCACACATTATGATGTGAACTTGGCAACGCTGTTCGCTTCAGCCGACAATTGTTCGTGACATTACGTTACAAAATTTTCCGAGCATCCGGGCATCTGCCAGGGCCGCCCTCGTAGCGGGAGTTATGGGTTGATTTCCTTCATTCCTAAAAGTCGAGTAAAAAAATTTTTTTCCGATTTTCTGTCTTTATTAAGCTTTCCGAATACGTGGTTAAAATTAATTACATTATGACTGAATCACCTTGTATATTACATAATTAGTAAAAAATTCGAAACACATTTTGGGTATGGGGGTTCCTTAAAAAAATCAAAATGTTGTCCGGGTTCCGCAAGTCGTAAAAGTTTGAAGACCGCTGGTTCATATGAAGCTAATTTTTTTCTAATGGAATCCGCAGAACGACGCGCTTCAATGCGNGTAAAAATGCTATGGCTTATTAGCTATTATTATAGATTGTTTCTTTTAAAGAAATTTAATTTCGGTTCCTTAAAATACCACATTTCATGAATAATTCCCGCATATTTCTGCCATTTTATTCCAGAATTTTAACGTATGAGTAAATTCAGGGAAAAATAAATAACATTTTCGTTTTGATAAACTTACGATTTGTTCATAACCCGTACGTGGAAAAAACAAGTGGAATTTCAAATATTTCATTTACATCTCTCCAAAAATTGACGGCACAGGAAAAGGTATTTAATTCCAAATGGATTATGCAATTTTAAACGCTTTATTAAATCCAACTATAATTGATTGAAAACGTAATGCACTTTATCAGAAGTTATTTAATAAGTTCTATATGCAGATAGTTGGTTCATCGATTGGACTGAATAACCTGAGTAGTTTGAATTTTATATCTGCGAATATTTTACATGAGTTCGATAAAAGTTAATTTTATTGTTCAATTTTAACAAATAACGAGGTATTTTTATTATTTTGTATTACTGAAATTCAAATTCAATAGATATGAATATATTAGAGCATTTACATTGCATACATTCAATGGTTCAAGTCGTCAGATGATATGTTAAGGATATCAAGAACCAACAGCTTGAGTTTTTCAATTTTTTCTTTTAAACGGTTAGATACTACAAGTTAAACGTTATGTCATACGTCATACGACATACATCATACACCATACGTCTTACATTATGGATCATACAAAACACATCATAGTTTATACTTCATCCATCATACATCACACATCATACGTAATCAACCGTTTACATAATAATACATCATATATCATACATCATACTTTATACTTCATACATTATAAATCATACATTATACAGGGATGGCCAGAAGTACGGAATAAAATTCAAATCTTTTGAATGTGTTAATTTTTTTTAAAATGCCAAAATACGTTAACTGATTTTGATTTTTTCCCATATTTCGGTTAAATAATAATTATTTTTTCTGCAACCCCCTAACCCCCAGCTACCCCTACTTTTTTTCAAATGGAAACATAAGGCATGAGGGGGCTCGTTGATAAGCTTATAGAAAACCGAATCCAGCCATACCAAATAAACAAGTTTTATTTTTTCAATAGCAAGGTTTTTTAGGGTTGTATAAAACACCTACTTAGCAAGTGAAATAAAATTTAATTATCTTCAGTGTTATCCTCCATGAATTTGCACAGAATAAAATAAAGAATTTGAAACAAACTGTACCTATCACTGCTAACGCACAAAAATAATAAAATAATATTTTTTATGTTGCGTTTTTTTTGGTAACACTTACTTGCCAGGCTTTCTGGTTAATTTTTCGCTTTAGTTGTAAATTGGAGTTTGAAACGTTACTTTTGTGTCAAAATCAAGTTATTTACTGAATTGCAATGGTATTGTCGGAAAGGCAACGCATCGAAATCTTGATATTGCTTG
>NW_019416975.1:253074-369221 GCF_000390285.2 Anoplophora glabripennis | reverse complement strand
TTAGGAACCAATTGCAAAATTCAAGACGATTGGGGAAATCAGCTGCTTCTAAAGCTTGAACTTTTTGAAAATGTGTTATGTTAACTCCTTTGCGGGAAAAATGCGGGAGATATGGAGGGTGGTAGATTTGAATAAACGCTTTAAATTGTTAATGGTTTTGTAACCGTGTGTAGTGTATTTTGTATATTTGGGTATTTAGTAGTGTACCGACTTTTTTATTTGATAAAATACGGTGTGCCTACAAACAGACAACTACCTCTGCTTTATTTATGTTCTTTTAACGAAAGTTTACTTCGAGTTCAGTAAATGTAAACCACACATTATGATGTGAACTTGGCAACGCTGTTCGCTTCAGCCGACAATTGTTCGTGACATTACGTTACAAAATTTTCCGAGCATCCGGGCATCTGCCAGGGCCGCCCTCGTAGCGGGAGTTATGGGTTGATTTCCTTCATTCCTAAAAGTCGAGTAAAAAAATTTTTTTCCGATTTTCTGTCTTTATTAAGCTTTCCGAATACGTGGTTAAAATTAATTACATTATGACTGAATCACCTTGTATATTACATAATTAGTAAAAAATTCGAAACACATTTTGGGTATGGGGGTTCCTTAAAAAAATCAAAATGTTGTCCGGGTTCCGCAAGTCGTAAAAGTTTGAAGACCGCTGGTTCATATGAAGCTAATTTTTTTCTAATGGAATCCGCAGAACGACGCGCTTCAATGCGTGAAACAATTTTTTTTCTTTTCTTTTACTAACTCTGTAGACTGATCCCGTTAATTAATGGACAAGGCGACTCAAAAAGGTACACAGTTTTTTCAGTACGACCAATGCGGCACATTTCAACGAGAGTTTCTCAATGGCAACTGATTTCCACTGCGCGCAAATCGTAAACAGTAATTTATTAATTCAGGCCGGACTGGAGGCTAATTTGAATTCAAAGCGTGACGCGTCCGCTCAGTGAAATTGAATGAAATTTATAAAATTTGTTCGGAATTACTACATTCAATCACTTGATGTATGATATATATTTCATTCAGCGAAATGGCAGCGCCCCGAAACGGAAATGTTTTAAAATAATGACATGGTGGTTTCTGTTCTGTTCAGTTTCTGTTCTGTTTCGTGGTGGTTTCCGTTCGAGTTTTAAAGAAATATAGGAAATAAAAATGATTTATTAAAAATAATCGACACCCAGACAAATACAAAACCATTATTTTATTTATGTGTAAATATATCTTATTGTATATTCAGGAATAAATCATTAAATTTAATGTTTAAAACCCATGTGACCGCCGGGCCTAGGCAACCAACATAGCAGGGCTGGTACCTACTGTTAACTAAAAATCCCTAAATATTGGCGTCACCAATATTAATGATTCGTTTATATTGAACAGTAACAAACCGTTCGTCTATGCTCGAGATAATGCGATCGCTGATTGGTTCACTAGAATCTCGTGAAAAATTGCACCAATCACAGCCGGTGAAACATAATGTTGTGTTTTAATATAATCTTGATCTTTCTGTTTTACTAATTTTTAAGTTTACTGAAATTTTATTGCCAACATAAAGGAAATTCCTGTCATTGTATAACATCTACATGACTACCCCTAACATATACATGTCTACCTCTAATCTGAAGCTTCGCATCGATCAATTTATTCAATACGTATCTAGCGGCACCCTAATGCTTCCCTGTCGGTCTGGCGTGTCAGTGAACAATCCGGATTTTTTGCTGTGTGAGTGAGTTTAACGCTTTACTTGTTCGAGTGTATGGCACATGTTTATTGGTAGTCAGTAGCATTATGCATCGTGACCCGAAAGTAGCACACGACTTGTCAATAGATTTAGCTTATTTCTGCTACTACAATCCGTATTGGGGCTTACTAGTATAATATAGATTACTGCTGTTTATTTATTTGATAGTCGCCACAAAGTTTCCGATGTCCAATGATAACTAACCGAAGACCAAAAAATCTAAGTGTTCAAGATAAAAGTAATCCCTTGTTTCAATGCTTATTAACGCGTGTTCGTCGTAAAGAAATAAATAAACAGGTAGGTATAAATAAAAATAAATAAATTTGCGTACTTTATCAGCGAAAGGTAGTTTTTTATCTCTTGGCGCGTTCGATATTAAAACACGTATACACGAAGCAAACGCGAAGCAAATAACTGCCGTTATTACCGGTTTCGTACGATGCGCTGTAGCGAAAGGCCGACGCGACGGCTATGATCATCCGACCGAGTCCCGAGCTCTACTTATTAAACAGTAGTACTAACATATTAAGTAAGATTAGAAATAAAAATATAAGTTTCATTTAGAGAAGTATTTTATTATCAAATCATGATATAAACAGCTTGTTTTTCCCCTTTAGGGGGTATACTATTTTTATATTAGATGACCTAACACATATGTATTTAGAATTAATTTCATTTAATTGGCTATAGAAGTATAGCCAATGCTATAGTACTTATGTTTGCTTTGCGTTTAGGTTATACAGGGTGTTTCAGGATTAAATCGACACACTTTAACGAGATATTCCTCATAAAAAAAAATAAGAAAAAAATCTAATATAATTTTTTTTCCAGAGACGCTTCATTTTGGAAATATAGGGCGCTAAAGATTTAAAAAATAAATCGAATTTTTTAAATAACTCCTAAATGAAGAAAGCTATTTAAGCCAAATTTGGCATGACACATCTTCTTATAAGGTACCAATTTTCCATAGAAGTAGAAGTCCCGCAAGCAACCAGTGGCGGAGTTATGGGGACTCATTAAATTATAAAGACAAATTAATACGGCCCTACTGAAAATAACAAATGATGATGTTTTTAGATAGTTTAATAACAGTTTGTTATTGACAAAAAGTGTGCATTCACTTTTTTTCCTAACTCTTATAGTTTCATGGCACAATTGATTTTTTAGAAGGGTGCTTCTGGATTCTGTCGATAAACTTTAGGAAGACGTTCCTCATAAAACCTAAAAATATATAGTACCTATTAAAATTGGTCTTAGTCTCGAGTATGTGTGAATCAAATAAGCCTTTTTGTCTCCCCTTCCCTTGGGTTTAACCAATAGTATTAAAATTATTTAGGAGATGCCTCGTTTTTGAGATATAGGGTGTTTTTTTTTAGAAAAAAAAATGATGTTGATGAAAACAATAGAAATATTTAAGTACCTAACATCTAATGTGACTATGTCGTAATGCGACAACGTAACGACCCTTGCAATACTCCTAAATTTTTTCAGGCGGTTTGTAGTCACTTCATTTACTGTGTTGTGTTTATATCAGCGGTATTCAAAATGTGTTCCGCAGAACCCTGGGGTTCCCCACAACCTCTCTGGGGGATCCACGACTCAGTAAAAAAATTCAACAATATCGATACTACAAAATTCACAAAAAATTATACTCTTGCTTAAAAATTTTTATTTTTATAAGTACACGCGTATAAGTTTTACTATAAGAGCTTAACAAGAAAGATTTTCTTTATCTATTTATGCAAGTGCAATTATCCAATAAATAAACCTGAAATAGATGAGGGGGTTCATATTACCAAAGGGAATATAAAAAAGTCTTCAACTCTCACAATCCTTTATTGTAAAATTAGTTACATACGACGACTAGTTTCGAGGTCAGGATACACCTCATCATCAGGTCATATACGAGGCTAAAAAAATGTTTGGTTGTATTATTTTTTTTAAATTATATCTAACTCAGGAAGGCAAAAAATTGTCTATCTCGTGAGTTTTAAAAATTGACTGCAAATTTTTAAATTATATTATTAAAAAAAAATTTAGCTTGATGATGAGGTGTAATCTTGACCTCGAAACTAGTCGTCGTATGTAATTAATTTTACAATATAAAAGATTGTGAGAGTTGGAAACTTTTTTATATTCCCATGCATTGATGGTATCCAACAAATATTTACTTTAAACTTTAGTCTTAGTTTAATTTTCACTTAGTGGAATATTTATTTTGTTAATAGTAGTATTTATAAATACATTACATAATTAGTAAAAAATTCGAAAATTTTTTTTAGGTATGGGGGTTCCTTAAATAAATCAAAATGTTGGCCGGGTTCCGCAAGTCGTAAAAGTTTGAAGACCGCTGGTTCATATGAAGCTAATTTTATTCTAATGGNAAAAAACTTTAACGCCCTATATTTCGAAAATGAAGCGTCTCTGGAAAAAAATTTATACTTGATTTTTTTCTTATTTTTTTTATGAGGAATATCTCCTTAAAGTTTGTCGACTTAATCCTGAAACACCTTGTATATTATTTAGAACTGCTAATACACGTAGAACGCATCACATTCGTCACATTCTCAACGAAACACTTTATATTTAGTTGGTCCAAGGAATATTGTGATGTTTTATTTCTAAAAACCTCCGAACTATCTTATTTAATTCAATTTAACATACGAGTGCTTGTTTCGCTGAGAACTTCGTGCGGCAGAAAGTGGACAAAAAGACTTAATAACGGATACAAATCTTGATTATTCGGCCAATTCTCTTAAGCACGCTTTATACCAAATAAACTCGACTTGACTAGACCGATCGTAGCATGGATAACAGCTGGTGTGATCACTAAGATAAATCTGTTTCAGTTTTAGTCATTTTATTGTCGGAACGGAACTCCAGTATAGAATGAACATCCCACTCCGCTATTCTTTAGCAACTAATAGGGCGAAATAATGGTCTAGTTTCTTCCTTCAACTTTTCAATTACCCGGCACCACCCTTACTTAAAATGTTTGCTTGTTTTGTAATTACTTTGTTTTTATTTAGAGAATATGACCATTTCTTCTACGGAAATTACATCCACTATTTTTCAGTATTATGTAGTTATGTAGGTATCCCAATGTTTTGCACAAGTTGTCTTCTAATCAATTATTGGCAATTTCAACACTACTAAGTGATGTTTGAACAGAATATTTTAAGTAGAGTAGATAGCGTGTCGCCCGTTTTCTGTATTGTTCTTTTTTTGTAGTAATCGGTTTGGTTTCTATAAGGGACGCGTGTGTCTTTTATTGTATAAGTTCCAAACAAAATTCTTAATGAAAGTTTGAAGTTCATTTATTTTTCGAGATTTCCACTTTTAATTCTGTTTTAGTTTTTGTAAAGATTGTCTAGGAGTGTATGTTTATGTGTATCTGCTAATAAATATGAATAAACAAATTAAAATAGCTCATTATTACCTACACTGTAAAAAAATCGGTGTGAGTGAAAGCAATAAAGATACTGAGTAAACCCAGTGAGTGAAATTATTGTGTATATTTACTCATTTGTGATATTTGAACTAAAACTGAGTACTTTCACTCAAATATTCGTTAAATAAATTGTGCAGATAAACTTTTATTTGGTACACTTGTAGTTAAATCGGAGTAAATATCTTCATTATTGATTGATCCCACCCCATTCTATGGTTGTCGTGCGTTGTCTTTGTCTATTTTCATCGTCATCTCGTGAAGTGGTATATGGCGTGCAGTGCTGGACAAGTAAGTGTCCATTAATCCGGTTATTTTGGTGAAAATTATGTTTAAATGCAGTGGTTTGATTACAATAATTAAAAACAATAATATATCGAGTCTTGATTTAAAGCGATTTAAATTAAAATTTAAATAGAACATGAAGTAGCGCAAAACCACTCCATATATTAATAAAATGGAATCATATTAGAGAATTAATTGGTTTTAATAGAATAGAATAGAGTCAAAAGTCACTCACTTGACAGTTAGCAGAAACTCGGACTTGAGTAAAATTAACTCAATAGTTGCAATGGTTTCACTCATAAAATTTTAGTAGTACGTTGTACTCATACTAATAGAGTGGAAATTTCATTCAATTGATATACTATTGAGTAAAATTGACTCAATTTGAGTGAATTTTTTTTACAGTGCACACAGCTACGCAAAATTGTGAAACAAAAATAAGACCCAAAAGGAATTTAATTCAAAATGTTTAAGTTTGGGATGTTTTAAGATTAAGATAACCAACTTCCTGGATGACAGCAGAATTTTCAGAAAATAGCCAAGTTATTTAATTAAATTAGCATTAAACCTTAGACCCTTAAATTTATTAGGTTTCTTTTCCATTTTAAAAATCCAGAAGGCTTTAGAACTACATGAAGATGAAAATTTTGTCAATTGTGAAGATAACTTTGAAGCAGATTTTATTATCTTACAAATTAACTAATTCATTGTCTAATTATCATCACATTTAGGTATTTGTCTCTCCTACATATTTATTAAAATGAAACAGAAACTTAAAAAATTTAAAACTTTTGTTTATGAATAAAAATATTTTGTTATAAATTAATGAAATTTGAAATAGTGGGATTTTAAGAGAAACTGAAGAATACTACGCAGCAAGAATTTTTATAAAAATAATCTATAACGATTTTCAGGAAAATCACTTCTAAACAAGTCATAGTAAGCCATGGTATGTCAACTGTATTATTGTAACATTGTGGTTTAACAAGTGCGTCTACAGGGTCGGAAAATCCCCATGGTTCATCGACCCTTACGTGAGAGCGATAAAGTAAGTCATAGAAATCCGTGCGATAGAGAAAGATGGCTATAATGAAGGCGTCTAATAGTCACCGCCCATTTCGCCCTTCCACAAATAAGAAGTGGATCTTCTTGATTCTCTCTTAATGCAAATTTCGTACTATGGCCGACTGGACACAGTTATTGATCGACGTGAATTATTATTATTATGAGTTAAAACATTCAAACGATCTTCATCAAGGTATTCTTGAACGTGGAGAATCATTCACATCTAAATGATCTTTGAAACGAGGAAACCACATATTATACTTTTCCCGAAAACATCCTATCCATAAATGATACAAATAGTTCTAATAACAGATGACGTTTGTTCAGAAAATAATCGGATTATTTTAATTACGCGCTAATGGAGATATTTAGTTATATGCGGTTGGCAGCATTTTGGTTCTTGGATTGTTGATGTTATGAATGGTTTACACGATTTAAAAGTGATGGTCATCCAATGGAAGATGGTCCTCGACCAGGAAGGCCTTCCACTTCAACTGATAACTCCCACATTAAGAAAGTCAAAGATCTGGTGTGTGCAAATAGCCGATTGACTGTCAGAGAAATTGCAAAAGAGGTTAGCATCTCAATCAGGTTATGCCATGAAATTGAACATGCATCGAGTTACAGCAAAATTTATTCCTGGTTTGATGATCGAACAACAGGAACAGAACAGTATGGACGTTTGTCGGCAACTCCCCGAACAGTCTAATGACGATGAAACCTTCATTCAAAAGATCATAATGGAAAACGGAAGCTAGGTTTACGGCTACGACATTGAAACAAAAGTTCAATCATCACAATGGATTGACAAAGGATCTCCATGCCCCAAGAAAGCATGTCAGTCTCGATCCAGTTTAAAAGTGATGCTCACTGTTTTTTTTTTTTCGATTTTAATGGAATAGTTCATTTTGTATTCTTGTCTGAAGGTGAAGCAGTAAACCGTGGTTTCTTGTAGACACTCAGCTTTGCCAATTCGTTAGTTTTGTGCTAAAAATCAGATTACTGTCATCCCTCACTCTCCTTACTCGCCAGACCTGGTTCCCTGCAATTTTTTCTTATTTACAAAATTAAAATCAGTATTGAAAGGACGCCCTTTCAGGCTACTGTTAACATCAAAGCAAATTCGTCACAGACCATTTTAAATGAAGCTGTTTAGGGCACCTTCGCGAAATGGAAACACCGCTGGGAAAAGTGTGTAATTAGGGGAAGGGACTACTTTGAGGGAGACAAGGACCAATAATGAAACAAGTAATAATTAATTTATGTTAATTAATTAATAAGAAAGTTTGAATAACTAAAGTTCGGTTATTTAACGTAACAGACCTTGTACATGGTCTATTGACCTCAAACAAAAGGATATCATGGAAATGCCCGCTTTTTTCTAGATTACGCTTCACTTCCTCTTGCACATAATTTACATAAATTTACAAGTTCGAAGATTATTTAATTAAACAATAGTATAACGATAACACAAACTTTGTCATAGTTCTAACAATTGATTTCCAAGACTTGCCATATGGAGCTATATTTGTCGCAATATACAGGGTGTTAAAAAAAGAGTGTAAAATATTTAAGGAGGTAATAGTATGAACCAAATTAAGCAGAAAAGTCGCAATTAACATGGGTCCGCAAAGTAACGGTTGCGGAGATATGGAATGTTTTATGTTTTTTAGCCCCTTTTTTTATTTTGTAAAAACGTTGTGTATTTTCTTATAATAGTTGGTTGATGTTTAGTGAAATAAACAGTACGTATTTGACAGTTGTTCTCAGTGCACAAGTTTTCTTTCGCTATGGCTGGTTACTCTAACGCAGAATTAACAGACATGCATTTCATGTATGGTCGTGCTAATGGGAACGCCACCGAAGCGCGACGTCTTTATGTTGACGCTTATCCAAATCGCCAGATTCCTTCACAACGCATGTTTGGAAGAATTCACCAAAGATTGCGTGATACCGGTTCCTTGAGCAAACAGTGCCATTTATCCGGAAGACCAAGGTCGGTATCCACTCCTAGAGCAGAAGAAGAAATTCTAGCACTGGTAGAGCAGAATCCAGGTACGAGTGTGCGGAGAATATCAGCCGAGGTAGGAATTAGTGGTCCTCTTGTTTGGAGAATCCTTCACGAGCAACTGCTTTATCCATACCATGTGCAACGAGTACAGGCCTTAAATCCAATAAATGATCATCAAGCACGTTTGGTTTTTTGCCGCTGGTTTCTACGTCATGATGCTGAAGACCCTCGTTTTCTTGCAAACATTCTTTTTACTGATGAGGCCGGGTTCACAAGAAATGGAGTGTTTAATTTTCACAATACGCATATTTGGGCCGACGAAAATCCTCATGCTCTAATAGAATCTGGACATCAGGCACGTTTTTCATTAAACATTTGGATGGGTATTGTAGGTGACAGGTTTCTAGGTCCTGTTGTTTTACCAAACCGATTAACAGGCGCTGCTTACCTCAACTTTCTGCAGAACACACTGTATGAGTTTTTGGAAGACATTCCTTTGAATCAGAGGCAACAAATGTGGTTCCAGCATGATGGTGCTCCAGCTCATTTTTCCATGGCCGTTAGAGAGCATTTACACCAAACTTTTCCACATAGATGGGTAGGAAGGGCCGGACCTGTTTTATGGCCTCCAAGATCGCCTGATCTGAACCCTCTAGATTTCTTTGTTTGGGGATATTTGAAGACATTAGTGTATGGTACTCCTGTAAATAGCCTGGAAGAGCTGCAGCTACGGATTAATCAAAAGTGTCAAGAAATCCAAACCAAGGAGGGTGTTTTCGAAAGAGTTCGAATATCGTTGAGACGAAGATGTCGTGCCTGCTTGGAAATGGACGGAGGGCACTTTGAACATCTTCTGTAACTTTGTTTTTTGTTTGTTAAAAGCTTCCTTTGTCGGTTTATTCCTAATAAAATAAAATGTTTGAAAAACGAATAGTGGTCCATATCTCCGCAACCGTTACTTTGCGGACCCATGTTTATTAAGACTTTTCTGCTTATTTTGGTTCATACTATTACCTCCTGTAATATTTTACACTCTTTTTTTAACACCCTGTATTGTTATGGGTATGAATTTGTGTTTGTATATGCGCCAATCTTTTTATGTATAGTAATATGTAATTTGTTTGTATAACGGTTTTGTTGTAATGTTGGTTGTCTAATTTTCCCTGTCTAGCTATCGACCCTTCTCAGTAGTAAGTTCAAATGAAGGTATAACTCAGCATGAAACCAAACAACACACCACACTAAACAAAATATGTTATTTAGAAATTAATTTATTTTTTTTATATAGCAATAAAAATCCAAAATGGAATGTCAAACACAGTTTAAGAATATTTTGAAATCTCCTACAATATATCTAACACTGAACAAGATTTTGCAGTTACTTTAACTGATTTTATGTATTATTGGTTGCCTGCACTGTAAAATTTAAATTTTTATCGTATAATTTCTTATTCAATGTGTTACTACTTATTTCTAATATTAATATCTATAAATTAAGAAAAGAATGGCCAAATTTTTATGATGATTTAGGTAGTGAAATTAAATTTATTTGATATGAAAATTTTAAATATATGAAAATTTTGTATTCTACCCTTTTTATTGTACTTTTCAATCTATGTTAGCTAGCTATTTCGTATACGATTTTTGGTATACTTTGTGCACAAAAATGACAAGGAAAGGTATCTTCCTGTATGTCGTCTTATTGCTTGCTCACTTGTCGACTGGCTTCCCGCGTTTACTCTGCCTAGATATTGTTCTGGAATCCTCGTCTGCTGGTATTCCGCTCTCACTGGATTTCCGGAATCTGCTGCTGGTATTCCGCTCTCACTGGATTTTTCTTGAGTCACTTTTCCAATACAATTACTTCAATATATTTGGTTTCTCCCAATTTGCTTCTTTTAACAACTCTCTCACGATAACTGATTCTATTTTATCTGGTTTTATGAATTAACTTCTGCAACACTTCTTTCTTTGAGAAATTTTTTCGGTAACTAATCAATAATCTCTCAATTTTTTCCTTTTTACTCTCTTGATTTCTTCTTCCTTGTTAGGGCCTTTCCACATACTTATATGCCTTTTCTTTTTAAATGCCGTTTTCCTTTTACACTTACGCCACTTCACTTTATACTTTACAAATTTACAAACCTATTCTAGTTTCTTCAAAAAAATTTTAAATTATGTTTCAAAATATTTCTTATTTCTATAATTTTATTTGACTTTTATCTGTACTATTTTATGCCTTGTGGATCCAACTTTAATTTTGACATTTACCTGACATTTTCATCTTATTGATATATAAATTTTACTTTAGACCTTAATATCTTTTACTACTTATTTTTCTAACTCATATTACAACTATTTAATAAAACTATGACATTTTAGCTTTTGTTTGATATATGTCACTTGCGATTTCTAATTAATTTTAATTATGTTTTTCTAATAACATCTTTGGCNATTGTCTACATTGTCGACTCTTCCAAATTAAGTCTTCATCTAGATCATTGTCTACGCGTAGACAATTGCATTGTCTACGTCGACATTGTCTACCCGCCCATCCCTGAACAGCTATAAGAAAGTTTTAAAAACTAAAGTTCGGTTATTTAACGTAACAGACCTTGTACATGGTCTATTGACCTCAAACAAAAGGATATGATGGAAATGCCCGTTTTTTTTCTAGATTACGCTTCATTTCCTCTTGCGCATAATTTACACAAATTTACAAGTTCGAAGATTATTTAATTAAACAATAGTAAACGATAACACAAACTTTGTCATAGTTCTAACAATTGATTTCCAAGACTTGCCATATGGAGCTATATTTGTCGCAACATATATTTTTAACAATACAACTCATTATTTCTTACATTTCTCATGTAGATAGTTCAGTATTTCTGACCCCTGCAAGACGCATCTGATAAGAGAACATCCCGACGTCACACTTATTAATTGACGTTCTCTCGTCCTTAACTAAACTTACCGATTCAGCACGGGCACTAGATTCTCGAGCCAGCGCCCAGCCCACTCGAATAAGGTTGTTATTAATGGGTACACGACTAATTAGCGCGTGCTCCTGCATTATTTGCGAAATTCATCAATGCAATGATTGCGCTACTAGCTGCTATTAAGCTTACTAATGAGGCCGCTGTATTCTGGACGTTCTCCTTCACCTCTCGTGCCGCTGATGAGCACCCGCTCGCCGTTGATTTTGCTTTATTCTGCGAAATAATTGCGCGACCAAATAATTGTCGAATAACTTGAGTCGAAAATTGAAATCCGGCGGCGAGGAAGTGCGTAATTGGAGGTAGACATTAATTAATAGCTCTGCGAATTGCTTCTAGTTATTCCTTTATTTGTCTCAGGCGGAAATCCTAAGAAAATTGGTATCGTTTTTATTTGTTCTATGGTCGTATATGAAATATTCACTTATAAACATCTGTAGTAACATTATATCCGGACATTTTGAAGTCAAAATGTAAAGAAAGCGATGCCAGCCATGTTCATTTGTTATTGCAGTCATATTGACGTTAATTGTTTAGTCGACGTGAACTTTTGTCGAAATTGTTTGACGAGAAAATGCCTCGTTTTGTTAAAAATCAATCAGTAATTCGGAAAGAAGATTCAAATTTAATATCTATAAACCAAGAAGTCTAAAACAACATTTGAAAACAGTTTATCAACTTGTGCAGGAAAAAAAGAAAGAAGAGATATAAAAAAGAAGAGTTTCCGCCTGTCAAACAATTAGGGGAACATTTTCTTCCAATATGAAGAGGAGAAATTGTGAAAATTATGAAGAGAAAGTAATTAAAATAATGTGAAACTCCACAGCAAAACAGTTATATGAAATGTTTTTAAAAAATACAGGGTGTATTTAAATGGAGGGGCACAAATGATATCAGATTCCTTGGGTGAAAATAAGTCGATTTAACCTAAGACATCTATATCCCAAGTCGCATAATAAAAAAGATACAGGACGTCAAAGTGAAAAGTGAAAAATGTTTTTTTTTCTTAATAATTTCTATAATTTTAGTCAGAAATGTTTCAAATTTTCAACAGAGAGATTTTTTAATGATGCGAAAAATAATATAATAATAATTTTTGAGTGTCGAGTACGAGGCGCCCTCTGTAGGCAACGATATGCATCGAATATGTAGTAACTTTTTTGCCAACCTCCGTATGCAGCTTTTAGTAACAAAATATGAAATATTGGACTTTTTTCTAAAGCTAACCGTTGTTGAGATATTTTTAATTTCATAAATTAGTGTTACGGATTTATACCTCCAAGAATACCAACGTTCGAGTTGCTTAAATGAAAAAAAATCAAGTAGGTAAATGTCATTTGATAATACTCGTAAATTGCAATTTTGAAGTATTAGTTTAAAGTGTTAATTGATTTTAGTCACTATTTACCTGCGTCCTAGATATTAAATAGTTTTGGAATTGAATAAAATAACAAATTATGTATACTGATGACGAGTATGTCGATATGTTGCAAGTATTTTTTGAATGTTACAAGAACTGTGCTGCTGTTGTATGACTTTATCATGCCAGATATCCCAATCGTCGTGTTCCTGCTAGAAAAACTTTTGTGGGGGTAGAGATAAAAAAAGGACTGGCAGAAGACGTCTTATTCGCGATGTAGAACTTGAAGTTGTCCTTGGTAATTAACAAGATTAGAATTCTGAAACTAGTACCAGAAAATTGGCGACAGTACAACGTTTCATATACTACGATTTGGTAAATTGCGAATGATAATCTTTTATACCCCTACCATATACAACCTGTGCAGGAATTGACTGCTGCGGATTTACCTAACAGGATAGATTTTTGTCATTGGTATATGAACATTTCAAGGGAAAACAGAAATATTTTAATATATAATTTAATAATAATTTTAATAATTACAAGTTCGGCCAATCCTCAAATATTTCCTGTCCCCTCTATAAGACATTGAAAAAATAGGAAATCACTATTTATCGGTCTTGACAGATTTTTGTTAACTCCAAATTCTGCAGTTCTCTGAAGTGGAAACTTCTAGCGTGGAGGCACTCCCATATTGGAAGGAAACTAATTCAGGACGTTGATATAAGAACTATCCAATTGGGAAAAACACTACATCTTTGTGGTTTAAATCCGCAGCTGTCAATATAGGAATTGACACTGAATATGTTAACATAACCAATCATTGTGCAAGAGCAACTGCTGTCTCAAATTTGAGCAAATAGGGGTTAGAGAACAATAACTCTTTAATATTACAGGATACAGTAATAATAATTAATCAATTAAGACATGGAAGGGAGGCGATTAAAACCATAAAAAAAGAATATCTAATAACCAAAATATAACAGAAGATTTATGTCTAAGAAGACATGGTAAAGATGAAAGTTTTAAGAAATTTTCTTGCAATTTTAAAGTAATATATAAAAAATATATGACAGGTGTATTCACTGTAATCAGGAAAAGGAGAGGATGACAAATGTACAGGATATTCCATTAAAAAGACAATAGTTTTAGAAAGGTAAAAAAGATGAAGTTTGTTATGGGCATTATCCTGTACATTTCGCTAACAGAAAATAAATTCGTATCCTAAAATGAGTCTCTAGATGAAAATTGCATCTACTTGGCATAATTTTGATACAAAGATGCCATGAAATTTGTTTCATATTACCTGAAAAACTGCCGAGCAGTTCCACCCATAAGGACACACATTAATTGAGATTTTCGGTGTCATAATTCTAACATCAGAGATCAGCACTCCCTCTCCATCATGATCGGCATTTTTCATGTAAACCCCTCTTCCGAGATGGAGGTTGGTAATACCCGAGATTTTGTTTCTCGACACGATTTTAGGTCGGTATTATAAACGTTGTATTAAAATCTGGAGCCGCTTTTTCGACGTTTTAAAAATTTCTCCTCAATATTCAAATGGGTACATCGTGGGAGGCGTAGAGGCGGAATTTAAATTCAGCGCCTTGGAAATTTCGTCGCCGCTGCGATAATTTGTATATTGGGGAAGGGCTTTCGCATTTTAGATAGAAAAAAAGTGTGTAAATATAATGTTCCACGCAAAAATGCGCCTTATAAAATTTACGAACCCTAACAACTAAACGTTACGAGCGATAATTCTGACAATAACAGATAATAATGTCACACAACTTTAGAATGAGTGTATTCTACTTAGCGTCTTGATTTAACAAACAATTTAGGTGACATTTCGACGACTATTTTACAAATAATTAAATTTGTTTTGATCTGTAAATCCTTCACAGTAATCTATATAATTTGCTAACAACTAAATGTTCAAAAGCAGCAATTTTTGCCTCAAAAGGTAGGTGGTGCTAAAAATAAAAAGTGTCCATTGTTATAATTATAATCCGCCTGTATGTCTATAAACCGTGATATGCGGCTTAGCAACCTCCCAAAAAATACGTGAAAAAATAATTCAACAATGTGAGCGAGTAAAGTCCAGAAAAAAAATTCCTGGCAAAGTGAATATGCCGCAATCCGCAATTACAGACATAATTAAAATATATTGAGGAATATATAGCATAGACGTTGGTGGAAAGAATTCCGATAGACCCACAAAAGTGATAAAAAGGGCACAAAGACCTTAAAGGTGACTTTTCACAGGGCTGTCACTGTTCAAAATTTTAGTTATGTGCCTTTAAAGAAATGAATCGATTGGTGCAATAGTTATTTACACCATAAAAAAGGTAAGTATTATTTACCAGTGCAAGACGATTTTGCGCCCGAGCGGATCGAGGGCTGGCAATAGAGTCGGAGACTGGTAAATTATACTTAACTGCTGCGTGATGTATAACATTGTATCTGCTCCCACAGTTCTTTATGGTTCATGAAATAAAGATTAGGTTTTATTTTTTGACATTTCTTAATCAACTCATTTTTGACATTATTCGAAATCTTACAAAGTCGCCTTGGTTGTTTGGATTTTGTCGTTTCTAAGGTGTTTATAAACAAAGTTACATAAAAGTTACAATTTTGCTGGTTTTGCTGCTTGCGAATTTTTAATGACCGAGAAGTCGAAAGTGCGCTACAGACGATCATATAGAAATGTCTGCTAGTATATTTCATGGAGAAGTCAAGAACTTTAAAGTCCCTGGCGAGTTTGTGGAGTGAATACTCAATGATTAAATCAACTATTTTCATAGAGAACGTGGATATATCACAATACCCTAAGGTGAGAGCACTTTCGAAACGTAAGAATGACGGCTATACACCTAAAAAGTCAAATGTTTTTACGAGAGAACATGTCTACGATTCAGGCACCCGATATATGCTAATGAAGGTAGTGACGGTATTAGGCATTGCAGGAGCATGCCGTTCTGATGAGTTATGCAAACTTACTCTGGATGTCAATTTAAAAAATTTCGATAACATTGTAGTTACAATTCCAGATTCTAATAATGGTATGACACGTACGTTTACAATTACTTCTCGTCTGGGTTCTCTTTTACACCTAGAAATTCTCAAGAAATATATCAAGATTAGATTGGAAATTAAAACTGAAATTTCACGCTTTTTTATGCGCTATCAAGCAGATAAATGTTACAACCAACCAGTCGGCAAGAATACCCTTTCTATGATTCCTAATAAGATTGCACAGTTTTTGAAACATCCTGAGACATATACAGGCCATTCATTCCGAAGAACATCGGCAACGTTACTGGCTAATACAGGAGTTGATGTATTAGCAATCAAGAGACGTGGTGGGTGAAAATCAGTCACAATTGCCGAAAGTTATGTTGCTGACAGTTTGAGTAACAAAAATAAAATAGCCAACAGGATTCTTTACAATGACACTTCAACTCCAGGTTCTAATACTACGTCGCATCATGCTGTTTTAGTGGATCAGTCAGATAATATTGAGCCTCCGGTGACTGAAATGGAGCTATCAAACCATTTTGAGAAAAATGTGACAATTAGTAAACGCGAGGGGAATAATTATCCAGATTTTATAAATGTTACTAAATGTAATAACTGTACAATAACTATAAATATTCATTCATAATAATTAATAAAATGTAATGTTCATCAAATATTTCTATTTATTTGTTCATAAAATATGCATTTATAACACGAAATCGGTTTTTTCCCTAGGGAGGTAAGTTACCTCACTTACCTCCCGTTGTCCATAGCAACTTCCACTACGATGGTAAAATCCACTTACCTCCTTAAAAACAATGTACCTATTAACAGTGTATTTACTACAGTGGGAGCAGATAAAATACACCTTTTTGCTCTAAGTACTTGAGTTCATTCAGAGGCAGAGACTCAGATCTCAAAAGTTAATATTTTCATAATGTTCAAACCTTTACAATCGATCCATATTCTTAAAGGAACAAAAAATTTTCGTATAAACATAGACGTGAAAATTTGTTCGTGTGAAATAGATATAATCCGTAGAGGGAGAAAATATTTACAAAGAAAGGGGCACACTTCTCCACTATAATGTGTACTAAAAATTAAGATGCCTTATATTGGTGTTCACACGTAAGGTAAGTAGTCAAACTGAATTGTTTTTACTTCAAGAACCTGTGGTTGCTGTATGACTATTTTCTGGGACACCTTGTATAGTGAAGAGTTATAATAATTATCTTCAATAGTGTTTCCTAGATTTGTGTACGACTGTATTTAAAATCTGTATTTTTTTTGCTCCAAATCTACATGTACGTTTCTTTTGCAACTTTTATCAATATTGTCAATAATCATTGTTTAAATTAAATCTATTTGTAGATATTCACGAGTATAATCGGTAGAGCGTATTTTTTCAATATATTCAAGGTAATTTCTGTAAATGTGTAAAAACAACTACAATGNTAATAAATGTCATCTTGTGTAAATCTTTCAAATTTTGCTTTTATTCAATGCTTCCTACCAAAAATTAAATAGTAAAGGTTAATTAAAAGAGCATAGAACCGCCCCTATGAGGTAAGGACTCATGCTATTGATAAAATAAAGTGATAAAGTTTTTTCTTGAGGGACAGTGTTGAAAATGAACATTCCTATCTACACTAATAAAATCCTATCTACACTGTGAACATTATTTATATAAAGTAAAGCTGCCGGAGGCGATGTTAGCAATGATAAGCTAAGAAAGTCTAAGTCGTCTATATTTGTGTTATTATAAAATTTTCTTATCAGAACCTATGCTCAATGGAAAATTAGATACAAACACACCCAAATGACATTTTACATTATAAAAGGCGCCCAAACGGATATTTAATAATTATAAACGCACAAAATTTACCCACCATCACATAATACAACAACACACAACACCATTACTTACATTACATTACTAACATAACAAAACAACTACAAACAATAAAATATAATAATGTATATTATTTTGATTACTTATACCTTATTTTAGGTAAGTAACAGTTACTTTATTACCACCCTACAAGACTTAGGAATTCATAAAAGTTCACAATAGTACTTATATTAAATTTTTAATTTCTTATTTTTTTTTGGATTGTAATTATATTAAATTTACAAAATGTATTATTATACCAATGTAATAACGGCAACTGTATATTTCTATATTTTTTTCATCCAAGGAACATTTTCATTTATTTCTGTATCGGTATCGTTCAGCTAATCGTCCTTGTTGTATTCGAAAAAAGCCCAATCCTTTGATCGTTTTAGCTGCTTGGTTTTTACTGTATCCTCATCATCCCCATCAGTTTACTGTTTTCTGTAAGAAAATATATCCCCGTTTAGCAGATATTCGACCTTTTTATCTCTGCCCCTTTACAGTATTTTTTCTTTTTTTTATAATAACGAATAAAAGACCAGACATAAGATTACTTTATTTTTATCCAATGTTGTATTTATTCTTGTCAAGCGGTTTTGAGACTCGATATAAATATAATTTATTTAAAAGAAACAAGCTGAACTAACAAACGTGAATATCCAGAATTCAAATAACATCCAACATGATTCTTTTAATTTTTTTTATATATAAATGATCACGGATTGGTCAAGGAAATGTTACTATAAATTTATTGTCTGAATAATGCTACAAATGAATAATTATAAATAATATCTGCAGTACATTATTTACAAATCAGTTCATTTTACGTTGTATTGTAAATTTCATCTTATTTCAGGATATAAAATTTTAAGGATAAACTCAGCATGTCATTATAATACGAAATTAAAAAGTTTGGAGCGCGCAGCGACTGGATATACACGTTAAGCAAATTCACTTTTTTATGTACTTTCCCTAAGTCTCCTAAATTATTCTTTATGAGGGATCCCGTCTTCAACGTAAAAGAGTAATTTTCACAAAAGCATTCTGCAAAATAATGGTACAGAATATGTATATACTTTAGCTGTAAATTTCTTTATTATTAAAATATTCGCAATATATATTTTCTGTTGAAACATATGACTTACTTCGTACGAGATCTTGACTGATCTTTTTGGTGTAAGGAGATATTTATTTAAACTTTATTTTATTCATATACAGGGTGTTTGGAAAAGTTGGTACAAAATTTTAGGAGGTGAAAGTATAGCCAAAAATAGTAAATAAGTTCCTATATACATTGGTCCTCCGGAGCACCGTTATTGCCCTCCAAAGGGGTCTTATAATTTGAATATTTTTTAAAATAACTTTCTTTCTCATTAAGATAATGGAAATGTGGAGCCTAGTATGGTTTATAGATGGCTCCAATATGACCAGAGGGACGGGTGCAGGAATATATGAACTCAGACCCAGATGGAGTGCAAGCTACAGTCTATCGTATTCCAGGCAGAAATTTTCGCAATAAAGGCGTGTCTGGCAGATAATGTACGTAGAGGTTATAAACGTAAACTCATATATATATATATATTCTCTGATAGTCAAGCTGCAATTAAAGCTTTAGGTAAACACAAGATAAAGTTCAAAACTGGTGTGGGATTGTTTACAAATGCTGACTGAACTGGCCACCAATAATACAGCTAGACTGTGTTGGGTGCCAGGACACAAAGGCATTCGTGGAAACGAGAAAGCGGATGAACTTGCTAGGAAGGAATCCAAGACAGAGTTCATTGGCCCGGAGCCCTTGTGTGGCACATCTCCGGGTGTGGTTAGGCGGGCTCTAGACAAATGGAGTGAGACAGAACACAGGAAATACTGGACTTCAAGGCCAGGACATAGCGATTCTAAGGAACTCATGGAGTATCCTTCGAAGGAAAGAGCAAACGATTTACTGAGCTTGAACAAAATCCGGCTCAGGAAAGTGACAGAACTCATAACGGGAAACTGTCTACATAAGCATAGGAAACATCTACATAAGCTAAAGCTTGTAAACAGTCTGATCTGCCAAGGATGGAAACAGCGGTTGAAACTTCTCTGCATATCCTGGGCGAGTGCCTGGGATATGCACGAAGTAGAATGGCGTTCCTGGGGAGACCTTATTTGGAACCCAAGGAACTGAGAGAAGTGTCAGCAAGGAAGCTTTTGGACTTTGTCAAAAGGACAAATCTACTTGCTGAATAGAACTAGTAGTAGGACGCACATAGGCCTAATTAGGCCGCGGTGCTATGGGACTTATTAGGACCAACCACTAGGAAGAAGGAGAAGAAGAAGATGAAGATAATGAAATGAAAATTGTACGTAATAATCATACCCATAAGGGTCCTTAACTGTTCCTCTGAATTATCAAGCAAATAATGTTTTATTAATGGATTAGACTTTTTTTAAGAAAAATTGTCTCTATTTTTTTTTCGATTTCTACGTAGTTTAGTCAAAAATAATTATATTTTAAATAATGTATGGCTCAGAACAGTAACTTTTTTGACATATTCACATAGTAGGCATCTTTCATGGTGATGATTTTCAAGATTACGTTAAAAAAATCTTAAAATTACTTCGTCTAAATAATGCCTGCGATCCCTTGGACGTCCAAATTCACGATACCTTGGAGTTAGGGCAGCTGATTCCATCGTTCTTGCATGAATGTTGCCAAAAAATCTTGCAGAAAGTTGCCTTCTATCAAAGAAACGTTGCCGATACTCTTTTTGAGTAGCCAGACTATTTCCATTACAGAAACCATAAATAAAATGCATGTCAGCATATTCACGGTTAGTAAATGCATGATGGTTCATGGTTGTATAGAAATCGAATGAAATGCAAAGTCAAGCACAAATACCCCAACTAAGAAAATAAAGAAACGTAAGAATTTAAATGATAGCACGCGAAAGTGACAATCATCAGTATAATTACAATGAAACTCTCACCATGCCTACTACGCCATGCCAAGTTAAAAAAAAGTTACTGTTCTGAGCCATACATTATATACTACGCAGAATTCGAAAAAAAGTAGAAACATTTTTTCTTCAAAAAAGTCTAATTCATAAAAAATAATATTTCCAAATAACCTGTATAAAAGCAAAAGTTTTCTCACGACTTGGTCGATGAAAAAGTAACAGAGCCCTGCCCGAGAACAACTTAAGCTAAAGAAGTACATGTAAGTGTATAACTCTGGTGGTGGAAACTAATGAGACTGATTCCAGACAAAATTGTACTTACATTTTTAAGCAAAATTGACTTAGTCACCGTCAAGTAGTTTCATTCAATCCGCAAATAATTGTTTCGACTGTCCTTGCATTGCCCGTAACTTCCTGAGTTATTCAAGGGTTATATCCTCCGTCAGTAAAATTTTTATGTCAGCAGAATCCTGCTGAAGTTTAATGCAAGTTTTAAATAAGAAAATTGAAGATTGCTATGCAATAGTTCGCCATTCCATTTTCCTGATAAGATCGGTTTACTTGTCTTTGTGAAGTAGTTCGACTGGGCAACCCCACAAGTCTAACGATTGGATTAGTGACAGGAAAAAACCGAAGACCAACTTTAACAATCACATCAGATTACAGGATTATTCCTGATAAAGCGAAATACTCCTGCAAGAACTGTACTTTGTGGGATATAAAGAACCTGATCTATGCCTTTGAGGAACAGATATATAATGAGTTGATATTTCTTCATTTTCTAATCTTAACCGGCACTCAACCCTTTCGTCCGAACCCAACTGATATAGGTGGTCTCTTAAATAATCAGTGCTCAATTATGATTAAAGTTCGTATGTATAAATATGTTTAATTCCAAAAGTAACATGAAATTCAAGGAAATTTTAAATTCTATATTTTGTAAGTGTAGATAAATCTCAGTATTGTATCTCAGCATTCTCCTTTTCGCTCAAGTGAAGAGGCAAGTTCTGTTATGTTCTGGCTAGAGCTGGTGAAGTTTGAAGCACCATTTTCCCTAGCTAAAGAGTCTAACCTGAGGAGTTATTTCTTTATTTATCTATCTGGTGTTATGACCAGTATCATAACGATATTGACTTGCAAAAGTGCTTACTATTATCTTCTCGGAAGGGAGTTTATAATTAATTGTTATTATCTACACTTTAATTGATTCGAACAAACATTATTGATGATTACGCAATTCGAGATTCAGGAAACCCAACGCGAATTCATAGCAAAATTTGAACTTTATGCAGTATTAAATTAACCGGAGACTCTAAAATGGAGAAAACTGCCAGTGTGTCTTTTTCGGAAATCTCTCTTGAATTCGACACCTCGCTTCGACACGCCTATTTCTTGGTTTCAGGTCTTATCTTATTGGCGGGATCCCTGAATATCGGGGGTTGGAATGGCTTAACTATACCATGTTAATACCTAATTGACTGAATTTACAATTGTATGGATAATTTTATGACTAAACTGAACTTACAAGTAACGCTACATCTTCCTCTTGTGACTCCGTATAGCAACACGGGACGGATTAGTCAGTCTCATTTAATATATTCTTATATCTTGGAAAACCCGGCTAAAAACCAGCTATTTGATTTATTACTATTTTCCTCACAACATTCCAACTTATTTGAATATCTTGAAATTCCTACGTCTTTTCGAGTATATTTCGCGCGTTATTAGAAACATCAACTTTTCCCTTCACCATGGGCTAAACCGACGAAGTTAGTCGATACCATATGTCCAACACATGGCCCCGACGATCTAAGTCTACTTGTTCAAAATCATTGCTAGATTTCATAAGGCCTTCTCCGAAGGACTGCGATGGTCGAGCTTTACAAATTTATTACTCCCGGTGACAAGAGGCACCAGTTTCTCAAAGACTTTATGGCGCCGATAAACCTACTTGAAAACCCTTAACTTTTCAATAATTATTGTTGACTGAGTTGGCACTTCAGGAGTGCCGGATTTTATTACACCGGTAAGATCCAATTTTGGGAATTTCTTGGTTGTTATCCGTATTTTTTAATCAATATTTGTGTACGTTGCAATTGTTCAAGCATCCATACACACAATTTGACGACATATATTTCTACTTGAAGCTGCATAGGCACCAACCCACCATTCTTAGATGGCAAGTGTACACTGCCAGGAGATAGTATGCTCTACCTGGTTGCTCTAGTACATAAATTTGCCAAGGTACAAAAAAAATTATGTTAAATTAACAAGGTTTAAAAAAAATCTAAAAACTTTGACATATTTTAAATTTATAAAAACATCGGCAGATAGGTAATTCAGGAAACATTCATTAGAATTTTTTCCACGTTGTTTACTAAATAAGTGCCAAAGAACGACAGAATTACATATTCGGCGCGTCCGTCGTCCCGACTCAGCTTTTCAAAATTAAAATCAGATTTGCAGCTGCAAATGGCCGGGCAAAACGGATTTCGCCGGCGCTCGCCTGAAATGACTGGCGTTGCGAAACATTTTTTCATTTGCGCATCCACTCTCGGCTCCCGTGTAAAAAAGTTTCATAAATTGAGTTATATAAAAGTTTAGGTAAAATTGCCAGTATTAACTTAATCCTGTAGCAAATGTGCTTTTCTGTGGAATGGGGAAGAGGAATATGTGGAAAAATATTGCTATTTCCGGCGGATGTCACGAAGAAACGTAATGGGACGCTCGCAGAGAAATCTTTCCTCATACAGGAAATTTCTAGATAAAATAACAATAAAAAAAGACAATATATTGCAGTGGAACTGAGAACTCATTTATCTGGAATGCATGCTCTGTAGCATCCAGCCGCTTCGGATTTAAAGCTTTCGGTTATCCCAATAAATACCGGGTTTTCAAAATTTTATTATCAGAATACCGACTTAAAGACACGTTATGTTTAAATTTGCATATTTTTTACATTATCTACGAACGTTATTAGTAAATAAAAAGTATGTACTAGACATTTTAAATTAAAAACGAAATCTTAATTAAATTTTAATATACAAATCACAAAGTTGTTTCGAAACATGGCAAAATTATCTGATGAAGTAGTAGTTTTCAATGAGATTTTCAATTAGATAAATAGTCCAGACGGTATCTGTTTCAAAAAGTCAAACAATGGGGTTAAAAAACATTACTTTTTAGGGAATTTTTTGGGGTCTTTAAATTGGGTATAGGACCTTCATACTTGACTCAAGAAAACTTCATGTTATGTAGAATCATTGCAACAAATTTCATCAAAATCGGTTTGATAGATTTTGCAATCCAGATTTAAAAAAATTGCAAATTTTCAAAATTTTGCAGAGCAAAAACCAAGGTCTTTAGATACTTGAAAATTTAATCACATATAGAAGGGCTCTCAAGCTTTCAAACGCTTTTTGAAAAATTCGAATCCGTCAATTAGAAGAGCTCTGGCGCTTGCTTAAACATTGGTCGAATTATTGTACTTATAAACAATTAGAATAACTTAATATTCAACTAAATCAAATTTTTTAAAATAGGTTTTAAAAGTTATTGGAAAGACGCTTCTTTAAAAAAAAACAGATCGATTGGTCAATTAGTTACATAGTTATAGCCGATCAAAGTTAACCGTCATTTACACTAAATGTATTGGGACATCCGGGCTAATTTTTCGAAAAATACATTTCGTATTTCGAGTACTTACCAGGTCTACGTTTGCAATACTTTTCTTCATTGGCAACCTACTTTGAAACGTGTTTAAAGTTATTTATGCAAGCGAGAAATTCAAGAAAATCGTACGGGTGGTGGTGGTGGGGGAAGCAGAGAGCGCGCCGCTTCGGCCTGCTCGAAATTGAATCGACGAGTTCAATACCGGAACGCGCTTAAAAATTTTTAATATCTCAGCTTCTAGAGGTCCGATTTTGATGATTTTTTTTAAATCGATATCTCGCGAGTTAAAAAAAAACAATTAGCGTATTTTAAAATGCCTATCGTTAATAATTATTGGTCTTTCAACAGACCGATAATTATTTATCTTTAAACTTCTTTTAATTATCAACTTTACTTTTTTATTGTATCAAACATAAGTGTATAAACTTTATATATTGCTTACCAAAGATCAAAAACAAATTTATTTAAATATTCAAAAATTAAACAACAATTGTTTTCAAAATATGTCGAAAATTAGTAATATAATGAGTTAGTTTCTCATTTGCTTATATTTTAAACAATAAATAATATTTGAATTATACTTTCATCACAAAAGAAATGATGATTAAATTAATAAATTAATTATAAAAAATCAATAATATTTTATTCATACTTAATTTACACAAATTTTTGTTTTAAATTTATGAATGTATATTATATTTATTTATATGTATAAAAATATGTATTAAGAATTTAATCGATCTTTTTTACATGGAATTTCGTTTTCTTCTTCGATATTATATTCTTCAACTTCTTTTGGCGATTTTTTCGATTTTTACAATAATAAGCATGATTCATTCAATTTGTAACTAGTCATATTTTGTTAAACATTTAATTGCATTACATTACACATTTTTTTCCTCTTCCATTTTCGCCTAAAATAAACTCAATCAATTTCTAACAATTCAAAAATTTTTTCAATTACACAGGGTACCCCGTTTCTGTTGGGTGTTACCTAACTTCACCTTTTCAAATGAAACATGCTGTATATTACTGCATTTTTTTACTTCCTTATTGAATTGCAATTATGTTGTATGTTTGTTTACAATGATTACATTAATTTAAATTTATTGTCTTTTACTTGATATGAGTAGGTACTATATTGTTCTTCAAACTACATACATACATATAAAATTATATCATACGTATGTAAATTAATGATTAATTTGTGATATTTTATTATTCCATTTGTTTAATTCATTTTCTGACATTAGAACAAGAAAGTAAATATTTTAAGTAAATAATCTCATGTGAAATAAGGATAAGTCCAAGAGGTCCTTACTATTTTATGTTTGCCTAATTAGAAATTTTTCCCATAAATTTGTAAAAATTACAACTTCGGTGTAGGGGGTTATATATTTAACTTATTTTGTAATATGTTTAAATAATTTAATTCATATTTGTTTTTAGCGTGTCAAAATATTCAATCAAACAAAAAATTTCTAAAAAAAATTCCACTAATAAATAATTCAACATTCATTATCAGTTGTTTATCTTTAACCTAGAATTTCATTCTCTGAAATTATGAAATTAATATTCTCTATTTAAGTAATTAAGCAAATGATATTCCTCAAAATATAGCAGCGATAATCCACAGTGGGACTTTAAAAAGCATTTGCTCTAGAAGCAGTGACATAGATAACTTATATCTCCCAATGCACCAACTGACATCGTCAACTTTGAAATTCGTAACTTTTAAATGCCCAAGATAACCGCTGCTGAGAATATTTTGTGGTAATACAAACTTTACGCTGACGTAATTCACCCAGTGGTCGAATAGTTATTTCGGTCATTATCCGACTGCCTATTTAAAAGATAAATGTTTCATTGAGAATTGATTTTGGTTTTACTAGATTTTATTAATTTATTAAATAAAGTATTGAATTTCTTTAATTTTATGGGTTAAATTCTTCAAATAAAGTAGTAGTGTTACATATTGACGTATTCATAATTTTATCCTCTATCTGTTAAGATCAAGATCCAATATGGCTCCCTTAAGAAAAAAAAACAATTGAATGTTGCACAACTGAAACTAGTGACCCTAGAAATTTTCTTTCCACGAAAATGGATTCCACTTGTCTTCTTATCCCCCTGTACCAAATTTCAGCTCTTTCTGTTGCGAAGTAAGGACGTTAGATGGCATTTCCTAAAATCGCTATTTTCAGTTTTTTCACAATATTTGAGGAATGGTAGCAGATATCTTTCATCTGTTTGGTTTATTATAATGACCATGAAAAGTCGCAACTTTTTTCTAAATTGAGCCACCCTGAATATCTTACGGTTTCGCAGATGCCAATGGTGAGCCATGAAAAACAAACCACTCTGTATATGAACTGATAGTCTATCAATGACAAATGTAATATTAGGTCAAAGTGACACTTTAAGTGTGCTGGTCTGAAACTAACAATAAGACGAATTTCAACGCATATGCCTTCTCAGCTGCATTCCCCTTAATATAATTTTTTTTTGAGCTTCTTGAAATTAATCCACAAACAATATTTTAACAACGAACTCTTTCAAAATCCTGGAAGAGTCCAATTAAAACATTTTTTAAAGCAAGTAAGCCTTCATTTGGCCATTTTTCTTCCGGGGGGAAAAGTCCCGAAATGACTTCATAATCTTTATTTTCTTGCCCGTCTCATTAATATTCATTCATTATATAGAACAAACAGGAATCGGAGACAAATTTAAATACCTCCAGTGTGGAAATCGTCGGATCCACCTTCGGAATTTTTTCATTGCTTAGTTGGAACCTCACTTAATTAATTATTCAGCCTCAGTTTCCCAATAAAAGGGAGAAATTAATTGTCCAATTTAATTCAAAGTAAGGCAACTCCGTTCGGGATGCTACAGTTAAATAAATTTCAAGGCAGATGCGGGAGGGGACAAAGTTATAACTTTTTTTTTATTAAATCTGTAGCTCTCATTAAAAACTTTTGCTCTATAAAGATTTTGAGATCCTAAACCACTAATTGTCAGTCGCTTAGAATTTCTAATGGAAAATAAACAAAAAAAAGGGTAAAACCTGTAATAAAATCAAACATTAAAATTGTTGGAATGTAACTACATCCATTATATGCTTTATTGGTATAATAATAAGATAAATTTATTAAAAAGCATTTTTAAATTAAGTTAGAAATAAATAAAATAAAAGATAGAAAATAAAGATTTTGAAAAAATATCTGAAAATAGTTATCTAAAAGTAGTTGTAACGAAGGTATTTATAAAAGAAAGATAGACTGAAGAGTACTAAGTTCTAAGAAGTGAAAGTGAAGTTATAGAAAATCGTGATTCAAAAACTTTAACGTGGTCAAACAAGTTATCCATCTAAAGAAAACTCAAAAATTGAGAAATAAACTAATAGACAAATTGAGTTTAGTTGAAAATTTTTCTCTAAAATATTTTAAGTCTGGAAAACGAATATCAATTTGCAATAAGTAAAACACAATTGAAACAGTTGAATAAAAATAAAAGAGAAAAGCAAAAAAAATGTTAAGGTTATAAATCTATAAGTTAAACTTGCAAAGAAAAATAGTAACAGGAAAAGTAAAGAGAAAGATTTAACAATCAAAATCTCAGGAGATCAGTGACATTGATAAAGAGGAAAATCCAAATAAGTTTTGCAAATTGAAGAAAATAAACGTCAAATATTGTCAAAAGTTGAATATAAACCAGAGGATGCCGTGTCGTACAATGTGAAGCAGTGAAAAGAGCCAACAAAGTGAGTTTGAGTTTAAGAATTTTTTATAATCTATGAAGTTAGTTAATGTAGGGCAATACATTATGTAAAAAAAAAATTTCTCATCTTCCAAATTGTTCCTTTAAGCAAATACAAAATGAACAGTTTTTTAATGAAATAATAGTAAAAAATATAATAAAAATTGTAACATTTGTGAAAAAAACTTATTCACAAATAAAATGCTTACTGTAGAACTTATATAATAATAATAATAATAGCAATAATAATAATAATGATAATAATATCTCTAGTCCTCATTCTAACTACGAGAATTAGCCCATAAGTCGGAGACTTGTGCGGGAGATGAGGCGGCATATTATTATTACGCAGGCCGCGTTTGCGCCCAGGAACGACTTATGTTGGTAAGCCCTAACCACCATTCAGTGCAGGAATGAGGGAAACCTGGAAAACCTCATTAATTAGGGGGGTGGTCAAATGCCAATCGGTGTCAATCTCTCACATTGACCCAAGCCAACATTCTTCCACCCTACCATACCTGCACAGAGGTATGTCCGGGGATTGAGTTTACAAGAGGATAAATGGACCAAAAAGTTCAAGATACGAAAAAGAGGCATTCTTGATAAAAGTTTTTTATTGTTTAGAAAATACGAATCACCATGACGAACTTCAATTTTGTTGTACAGGGTGAGTCAAAAACACAAAATTGATGTTTTGCGTAAGAGTAAACATACCTTATTTTGCAAGATGTGAAAAAAAGGCATTCTTGATAAAAGTTTTTGCTTGAAAAATGAATAAGAGTCACCTCATCAAAAATAAGATTTTTTCTACAGGGAACAAACGACCAAACTAAATTACGGCTTCTTCAAGTGTAATTTTTAAATAATACGAACATAATTACAACAATTAAGCTAAATTAAGCTAAAAAAGTAAACAAGCCATGTGTTGATGATATCAAATTTCAAAAACGCTACCCCACGTGATGGTGAGTTGTATTTTCTAAACAAGCAAAAACATTTATCACGAATGCATTTTTTCGGATCTTTCACTTTTTAGTCCATTTGTCCTCTTGTAAACTCAATCCGCGGACATATTTTAGAGAAACAATCATTCACATCATGGTAAGAAATATCACAATAGAAAAGTTATACTTACGCAAGCATAAAAGAAAATACCACACTAGGAAAAATAAATAAAGCAATAATGTGACAGAGAAATTTTATATTGTTGACAATATAATGTCGTAACATATACAGCAAATGTCATATAACACATCGGAGCATATAGTAGGTATATGGAGTAGCTGTTTTCCAAAATATAATTAATTAAAAAATATATGTAACAAATAATCACCAAAATTTATCAAAAATGTTAATTCCATTGTTCTATTGTCTCCAATTTTTAGTCCACCTTATTGAAGCTAAACAGCTACTATAGTTTATATATTGCACGAGTTAATACAGGGTGATTAAGAAAAAAAAAGTTTTGAACGTACAGGGAACTCTTACAAATACAATTTTGTAAAGAAAAAAATCAAACATGTCAGAAATTGATTTAAAAATACACTCCTGCACGACACTGGAAAATGGTCCACTGTAAAACCTGACCTCGCACAATGCGATCGGCACGACGGCAAAGGTGATAAAACTGACAAAAAGAATTTCGTAAGGAAAAGAATAAATAGAATTGTATAGCACCTATTTTATATCAGCAAATTCACCTGCTTTTGCCACTATTGTTATTATTAATTAATGAAATTAATTTGTGGTTTTACTTAATAAAATAATTTGAGATACCTGATGTTACAACTGTTCAAAATTTTGTCCACCAACGTATAAACACATTTGGACCCGTCTTACATGGTTTATACGAAATAACACAAATGTTGTCCTGCTTCACCATAACACAATTGTTTCACCATAATACAAATGTTGTCTTGCTTTGCCATAATTTAAAACAAGATCTATCAACTTCGAGTTGCTTTACACGCAAACCATTTTTAACACTAACTACTAAAAAAACTATTGTAAACACTATCGCAACGACCATTGTAAAATCGGATTTCAGTAATAGGAGTCGCTTTTTACGATGTTGACTACATTTTTATGCCGCATCTATTTCCAAATTTTTTTGGAATCACCCTGTACAATTTGACCAATTTTTAGTCAATAAGGGTTAAGAAATTGGTAAATGAAAAACAAATTTAATATTTCTTCCGAAGAGATTTCTTAAGGGTTTTACCTGCTTTTAAAAACTCAAAGTGAAACGTAATTTTTGATTAACTGAAGATACAGACTTTAAAATTAGTAGGTATAATAATTCCCTCATAATAACTTCTAAATATGAAATTTGAATAACAACTAACTTCTGGGCAAATAAAACAGTAAAAAGAATAGGTACGTTTGATATCACAGAGAAAAAACGGAAGAGGTTTATATTTATGAATTATGACTACCTTACAAAAAATTGTGTATCACTCTGGTCATAGAGAGTTAGCCTTAAAAGTTTGTCGTAAAGACACTGTTACTGAGCCTGTCAAACCGGTGCACACCCGAAACGGTACACTGGAAAAATTGAATATTACAAAAACTTCCAACTCGTTTCGATACCGTTTTGCATTATTGCTGAAGTTTCCTTAGACTTCAGCACACCAACATCAAATACGAGAACTAATGTTTTTATGTTTCTCGAAAGTGCAGCGAAAGTATAATAACATCAGGGGCGGCTAGTGAATATTAAGATACTCACTTCTTCGTGAACGGACGGATGCAGGGTGGAACAAATTGAATCGAGGGCATCCAAGAACACGTTCGAGGTGTAGCATAATAGAGAGGACATTGATTTCGGCCGAAAAGGCAGATTCTCCGAATCACTTCTACGAACTCGGGTAAGTAAACTTGGAGATGTCGATAAACTGCACGTGGCTGACGTAATAATAGTTATAAGGAGAGTGGCGACAATGAAATGGAATTCTTTCTATATATGCATGTTTCAGCATTTTATATCCGACTACCATCGACTTTAAATACATTAGTGACTATGAATAGTTCGTAAATCAAAAATGCTCTACAACTTTTCCAGAATTACTACAGAAATGGTCAATTTAATTTAAAAATTATTTCTATACAATGGGGTGTTCTACAATAAAAATTAATGACAACAGTTCTGCTAAAAACTCATATACAGGGTGAGTCAGAAAGAATGAGTCAACACTAAGCTGGAGATAATAGATACCAAAATATTATTATTTGAGCCTTATACCAATGTCGCTGGTTTAAGAAATACAGACTGTTCAAAGTTTAAATTTTATTCTGAAATTTCTCATTAACTGAGAAAGTTTTGATAGCATTACTGAAAATTGGTAGTATTAGGTTTTTTGGTGTGAGAATTACAAATTTGATGCTTATTTTGATGTTGCTAATAGAGGTCGCTAGTTTCACTGCATTATTTAGGTAAATCAAAAGATATTTTTTATATGTTGATCTATGCACAAACAAGTTAGAAATTCTAAAGAACGTTCAATTCTACATAAAAATGTACCTTTGTTTAGGTAGCCTAACTTTATCGGTTTCTGAGTTATTTGCATTTAAAAGTTTCAATGTATTTTGTGGTGATTTTTTATTATCAAAAGATGAACATAACAATAACAATTATTGATAATAGTAATAATAATAAACCTTAAATCAAATGCTGGAAGTGTCCACCACCTATCTCAGTAAATTTTACTATACACTCTCCTAAATGTCTCTGAATATTAAACAAAATGTCCCTATTATTGTTAAATGCATTCGCGGCTACTTGTATCCTGTGCCGCAACTCCTCAGGAGAATTAATTTTTTCACAATACACCACATCCTTTAAGTTTGACCATACTGAAAAGTGCAGAGGGCCAACTAAATTCACTCCCACGGCCAATCGACTGATGAGGAAAATGTTCATTTAAATACTGGCGTACTGGCAAGGCAAAATGTGTTGGCGCACCATCGTACATAAACTACATACTCTCTCTTAAAGCGAGTGGTACATCATCTAGAAGCTCGTTTAAATTATGTTGAAGAAAGGTTAAATAATGAAGTCCAGTTAGATTGGGTGGTAATTCAAAAGATCCTATTAAAATAACAAAAATTAAACCACACCAAATATTCACCTTAAACTCATGCTGAAAATGTGTTTCTTTTACAGCATGTGGATTTTCGGAATCCCACAAATGATTGTTCTTCCAATTGAAAACATCGGTAAATAGAATCTTGTTGAGGAAATCTGGGTTTTCCGTTTGCATATTTTGTACAAACTGAGCAAATTGTAGGCGAGCTACTTAGAAAAGAAATAGCAATATCAGCTATATACAGGGTGTTTCAGGAAACATAGGCCAACGTTCGGGGGTAGATTCCTAACCTAAAAACAAGAATATTTTTTCTTTGATTAAATCCAATGGCTTGCAAGTAAGTCCGGTAATGAAATTCATGTTCAACATAATAATACCTAGGAATGTGTATTCGGTTGTAAATAGTTAGTTGTCACAAGTGGAAATCTAGATTTTTGGAAAAAACATATTTTATTTTAAAACTTTGACACCTTGTAGCTAAGGAACGAAGCGAAATCGGACCCATGTTGATATGAAAAAATAATCTTGTTTTTAGGTTGGGAATCTGCTTCCGAATGTTGGCCTATGTTTTCTGAAACACCCTGTATATAATATAATTTAAGTAAATGATCATGGTTGAGTAAACGTTTATTAGAGTAAAAAAAGTAACAAAGAGAAGCCAGTTTAGATGACAAGAATTCACAATGTGCTTTCCAGCTTAAACATGAGTCGAAGTAAATGCCTAAAAACTTACAACCAGAATTATTTTGTACAAGAAATTCAGTGATATCATTAACAATCAGTTTGAAACAATCAATTTGTTTTTGTGTTGTATGGAATCTAATGAATTGTGTTTTGTCAGAGTTAAAATATAATGACATATTATTAAACCAATTAATTAATTTCGAAATAATGAGTTCACATTTTTGCTTTATGTTAATGTATGATTTATCAGATACTAACAGAGACCTATCATCGGCGTAAAGAGTAAAGTAAACTTCATCACTGAGGCTAGTAATATTATTAACATATAAAAAAAAAGTATTGGGCTCAAAACGGAGCCCTGGGGCATTCCCATATTTATATCAACGTGTACGTATGTATCGTGTCCTTACTCTGATGATTATTAATACTCACATACGGACTTCGATGTTTCAGAAATAATGTCACCCAATTAAGAGACGTACCTCTTATCCCGTTATTATATAAAATACGCATTAATTTGGCATGATCGACACAGTCTAAGGCCCTGCTGAGATCACAGAAAATCCCAACAGGGCTCTCACCATCATCAATAAATTGAATCAGCTGATCAAAACAACTGCAAATGGCTGTAGTAGTAGACTTATTGCAGCGAAAGCCGTGCTGATTTTCTATTAAGTTATTAAATTTACTAATGAAATTCAATAATCTGTCCAAAAAAGCATATTCAAAAACTTTTGAAAATCCGCTAGAAATTGTTATAAGTCTGTAATTATTTAACAGATGGGGATCGTATTTCTTAAAAATTGGGATAACCTTTCTAGTGTTAAGATAACAGGGAAAAATTCCTTCTGAAAATGAAAGATTTACTAAATAAGTGATGGATTCAAGCAAATTATTTTTTGTAATAAACAAGGATCCGGCACAATTTTTATTTTCTAGTTTACGAATTAGTAAAAGATAGAGTTCATCATGAGAGAAGGATTAAAAACATTGCGTTATATTTAAATTTAATTTTTTGTTCTGTACAGACCTGATTTGTTGCTGAAACTTGTTAATTTTATTTTTAAGGGTGCAATTTTGAAATGAAGCCACCATGCCAGGATCAACAACTTTTTCTTCGTCGTGCAAAATGGTAGAATTTTTGCAGTTTGCGTCGGTTGGTCAACTCATTTAAAATATTCCAGGATGCTTTGTTAGGGAGGTTTGAAGTTGGTTTCGCGCCGATTCCCCTGAAAGGCTACTTCCGGTCGGAACAGGGAGTTGAAAACATTTCTAATCGATCGGGAAAGGTCCATTTACTATTAATGTAATGTAATTTTACAAAAAAGAATCATTGCCGTATCCTTACAATGCAGCGTAAGGGGAAAAAATTTAACTTTCAGAGCCTGTGGGTCCAAAACAAAGCTCTTTCACACTTTGTGCCATGAGACTTTCACATAGCCAAGTTGTGAAAAATTTGCCAAAAGCCTCTCCATAAAGATTGTACGGGCTCCTTTATGTAACAAAAGCAGGGACGCGTAGTAATTTATTTGTTAGTTCTTGGAACGGATGGGCCAAAAAGTAAAATATTTCAGTCAACACAAATTATCGAAAGTTAAGGGCTCTCAAGTAGGTTAGCGCCGTCCTTCGGAGAAATTTAGCAATATTTTTTTAACAAGTTCACTTAGAGTCGGGGCCATGTGACAGTCATCTGTCGCGTCCGGGAGGCGCCGGCCTATGCTGGGACAGAATAAATGGAAAAATCTATATTTTTAATAACGCGCGAAACCACGAGAAGAGCGTAGAGGTTCCAAAGAACGTAGGAATTCCAAGAATAAGTTGTTAGAATGTTGTGAGGAAAAGAAAGTAAAATAGCTGGTTTTTTGGCGGATTTTCCAAGCTATTAAAAATATATTAAATGAGATGGCTAATCCGTGTCCAGTGTTGCTGTGCGGAGTAACAAGAGGAAGGTGTAGGGTTGTTTGTAAGCCTAGAATCATTTATATAAATGTAAGTCCAGTCAATTAGGTGACTATTAACATGGCATAGTTATGCCAAAGCATCCAGACATTCAGGGTTCCCGACAATAAGATAAGAACAGAAACTTCTGGACCCAAGAAATGGGCGTATCGAAGCGAAGTGTCGAATTCAGGAGAGATCTACGAAAAAAGTCAGTTCTTCCTTAGGTTTCACATTGAGCAGTCGACTTAGTTTTAGAGTCTCGGGCTAATTAATTAAATTTAATAACGGATAAAGTTTTTTCCAAATTTTGCTATGAATCTCGCATTACCTGAATCTCGGTAGGCTGTCGCGTGTCAATAAACTAATTAATAATGTTGTTCGAGCCATTGTGTTGTTATTTTGTTTGTTTGTTTTGTTTATTGTTATTAAAACCCTTCCTGGAAGTTGTGGTGTTCCCTTTTGTTTCTCTCAACTTCAGTGTCACCCTGTATAGCCAGCCACTTGATTACATTCTGCGTAAGCAATAGAGGGTAAGTGCCTGAAATTCATTCTCTGAACATACAACATTTCTAAGTTCCCACGTATCAATTAAAGTATATTGATAATTATAAACTCCCTTTCGAGAATTAAATAGTAAACTCTTTTGAAATCCAGATTCGTTATGATACTGGTCATAACGGTAGATAGATAATTAAAAAAATAACCCCTCAGGTTACATTTATAACAAAGGAACTATTTGAATATTACATTTCAGAACTAAGAACATTTTTAAGGTAAGTTTATTTAAATCAACTTACTTTGATCCAAAGAACATGTGTTAGAAGTTTGTAAAGGCTTCGCATTGGTCAGCCTATATTCTTTCCATGGGGAATTATTTTCTTTAATTAAAAGTGTGTGCTCAGCTCTTACAAAAATAACCTTAAATATACACAGTATTGTTTTTGAAACATGTATCGGAAGCAAGAACGTATATTTAACAAACCAATTTATCTATACCTGAGAAAAGAATAACAAACGAGTAAAATCTACTTCTATCTTCAATCGCCGACGGCATAAACATCAAAAAAGCTGCACGCTCCAGTTCGTTCTTTTTTGGAAGGAAATGAAAAACACTCAGTATTCGTCGCTCCGGCAATTTCCCCAGCGTGCAAAGCCTCGATCTAAGGCAGAGAGTTTCGCAGAAGTCCACTCCGCTGAAGTGGTCTGCCGGGACAAGGAACTGCATACTGTTCGACGCTCCGAGACAAAGCCAGGACCTTCAGATACTCTATTTTTACGACCTGACTATTCTTTATGGAAGATTGAAAAATACGCCCTATTTACAAGGGGGATTTGCGATAAAAGGCGCTTAACCGGATATGAAATGCGAACATAAGTCGGTTTCGTTTTCCTTGCCGAGAAGGTTTTATTGTGACTTGGGTCAGAAAAATATTTTTTGCAAATTTATTTTTAAAATCTAACTCCAAATCATTTTGATTTGTACAACATATAAAGAAAAAACATTCTTAAGTTTTATGAAGCCCGAAAAATTACAGTTCGTACTTTAAGTAAAAACCACTAAAAACACTAAAAAAATTAAATGTTACATACAGGGTGTTCCACTAAGATCGGTGAGGTACGATATTAGGGAATGTGTAGGCCCTAGCGCTTCAGGATAAATTTCTCTTTAATAAATCGACCAAAAAAAATCACCAGAACTAGTTTATTTATTTATGGAGAAGAGACAAACATAGGCTTTATAGCTCAAAACAATGTCCACAAATTACTTAAAGCTAGTTGAATATAAAAGTACAGAAATAATTATTATAATAGAAAATGTTAATTTACAATAATAGTAAAAATCTTTTAAAACTAATGAGCGAGAAATGAAAGATATCTAGAGTACTATAATATAAGTTAAAATGTCTGCATATTCTGTTTATAGGAGACTTTTGACCAGAATTAGTTCGATAAAAAGTCTCATGGAACAGTGCATTTAGTCTAAAATCATGTTGTGGTACATGTAAACAGATCAAGGCTAATAAATCTGGGGAATCGATAAACTCATTAAGCTTATACAAAAATACTGCTTCGGCAATAATTCTTCGATTCTCCAATGAAATAATGATTTCGTAACATCGTACTACAATGAAAAGAATACACACCACTCTCCTTGTAGTGTAAATATCTCATAAATCTGTTCTGTATGGCCTCAAGTCGAGACTTATATATGGTATATGGAGGACTCCATACAATAGATGCAAAATTGATTATGCTGTGCACGTACGCAAAATATACAGATTTAATAGCAAAAATCGACTTAAAATTTTTGCAAACTCTGACAATGAAACCAAGCACTTTGTTGCTTTTTAAAGTTATATAATCAATATGTGAAGAAAAACTCATTTTCCTGTCAAAGACAACCCCAAGATCTTTTATTTCTTCAACTTGATTTAAAATATTCTTATTAAAGTTATAATTATTAGAGTATATATTTTGGTTACGGGTAAAACAAATATAGAAGCATTTACTTAAATTTAATTGAAGCTTGTTCGATTTACAGTATTCAAAGAAAGAGTTTAAATCTTCCTGGTAGGCAATACAATTATCGGAATTATTTATTTGAGAGTAAATTTTCAAATCGTCTGCGTAGAGTAAAAATTTACAAAATTTGAAACAATGACGGATATCGTTGATATATATTAAAAATAGTAAAGGTCCCAAATGTGATCCCTGAGGAACACCTGACTTTGCAACGTAGGGGGGAGATTTGTAACCACTAATAGTTACCAATTGCGACCTGTTGAAAACATAAGAGGTAAGCCATCTCAGTAGGTTACCATGCACACCAATTTCAGACAATTTAGATATAAGTATATTATGATTAATTTTATCGAATGCTTTGCTAAAATCGGTATACACGGCATCCACCTGAGTCTGGCTATCCATAGCACTTGTAATATATTGGGAGTATATTACTAAATTGGATTCAATNGTCATTTTGACCATGTTTCGACTTTTTCAAACCCTGATAAGGGACATATCAGCGCCAAATTAAATTTGTAGAAAAAATTTATAAATTCAGGATGACAAGGGTAGATATTTTAAGTCAAAAACGATATTTTTGTTTTATTTTTGGTTAGGCATATACATATTTCACATTATTTACAAAATATAATGTATTGCATTCAAATTGATAGGAAATTTTTCTGCTAACATAATAAATAATGTGTTTTATTTAATATTTTCAAGTTGACCTTGAGTTTACCTTAAAACTACTCAAGGTCAAGCTCAAATATCAAAGGTCAAATATTGATTTCTTAATATCATACAACAGTTATCCGCAACTTTTTTTTGATAGGCCACAATATTGAAAGGTGATCGCGGGGTTCCGATCCTTTTGGGACACTCTGTATAGTAATTTAAAGAATAATCCCAACTTTGTTATTTATTATACATGCAAAAGTATTCTTCCCAAGAAACTCATTGTATGACAGAATGTAGTTCACAGAAAAGCAATGTTTAGGCATAGAAATTCTAATTTAACACAAGCAACTTGTTTGAATAAAATAAAATTTTGCATTACGAATTCAGAATTTATATATATAAAAAAAATTGGATGTACAGGGGACTATTACAAATATAATTTTGTAAAGAAAAAAATCAAAAAGGGCAGCTCGAAAATTATTTAAAAATACACTTCTGCACGACACTGGAAACTGGTCCATTGTAAAACCAGACCTCGCACATTGCGACCAGCATGGTGGCAAAGCGTGATAAAAACGGACAAGAACTTGAAAGAATTTCGCAAGAAAAGAGATAAATAGAATTTTATAACACCTATTTTATATCAGCAAATTCACCTGCTTTTGCCACTATTGTTATTATTAATTAATGAAATTAATTTGTGGTTTTACTTAATAAAATAATTTGAGATACCTGATGTTACAACTGTTCAAAATTTTGTCCACCAACGTATAAACACATTTGGACCCGTCTTACATGGTTTATACGAAATAACACAAATGTTGTCCTGCTTCACCATAACACAATTGTTTCACCATAATACAAATGTTGTCTTGCTTTGCCATAATTTAAAACAAGATCTATCAACTTCGAGTTGCTTTACACGCAAACCATTTTTAACACTAACTACTAAAAAAACTATTGTAAACACTATCGCAACGACCATTGTAAAATCGGATTTCAGTAATAGGAGTCGCTTTTTACGATGTTGACTACATTTTTATGCCGCATCTATTTCCAAATTTTTTTGGAATCACCCTGTACAATTTGACCAATTTTTAGTCAATAAGGGTTAAGAAATTGGTAAATGAAAAACAAATTTAATATTTCTTCCGAAGAGATTTCTTAAGGGTTTTACCTGCTTTTAAAAACTCAAAGTGAAACGTAATTTTTGATTAACTGAAGATACAGACTTTAAAATTAGTAGGTATAATAATTCCCTCATAATAACTTCTAAATATGAAATTTGAATAACAACTAACTTCTGGGCAAATAAGAGGACAATAAAAAGAATACGTTTGATTTCACAGAGAAAAAACGGAAGAGGTTTATATTTATGAATTATGAGTACCTTACTTAAAAACTGTGTATTAGAGAGTTAGCCGTAAAAGTTTGTCGCAAAGAGGCTGTTACTGAGCCCGTCAAACCGGTGCTCACCCGAAACGGGACACTTGAAAAACTGAATATCAAAAAGACTTCCAACTCGTTTCGATGCCGTTTTGTATTATTGCTGAAGTTTCGCTAGACTTGAGCACACCAACATCAAATACGAGAACTAATGTTTTTATGTTTCTCGAAAGTGCAGCGAAAATATAACAAAATCAGGAACGGCGCGTGAATATTAAGATACTCACTTCTTCGTGAACGGACGGATGCAGGGTGGAACAAATTGAATCGAGGGCATCCAAGAACACGTTCGAGGTGTAGCATAATAGAGAGGACATTGATTTCGGCCGAAAAGGCAGATTCTCCGAATCACTTCTACGAACTCGGGTAAGTAAACTTGGAGATGTCGATAAACTGCACGTGGCTGACGTAATAATAGTTATAAGGAGAGTGGCGACAATGAAATGGAATTCTTTCTATATATGGATGTTCCAGCATTTTATATCCGACTACCATCGACTTTAAATACATTAGTGACTATGAATAGTTCGTAAATCAAAAATGCTCTACAACTTTTCCAGAATTACTGCAGAAGTGGTTAATTTAATTTAAAAATTATTTCTATACAATGGGGTGTTTGCATCAAAAAAATGTTTCATCACTGAATATTATTCTACAACAAAAGTTAATGACGACAGCATAAGCAGTTTTGCTAAAAACTCATATACAGGGTGAGTCAGAAAGAATGAGTCAACACTAAGCTGGAGATCATGCCTCATACGAATATCGCTGGTTAAAGAAATACAGAGTGTTCAAGGTTTAAATTTTATTCTGAAATTTCTCAATAATTGTGAAAGTTTTGATAGCATGACTCTGAAAATTAGTATTAGGTTTTTTAGTGTGAGAATTACAAATTTGATGCTTATTTTGACGTTGCTCCTAGGGGGCGCTACTTTCACTGTATTATTTGGTTAAAAATTCTAAAGAACGTTTAATTCTACATAAAAAATGTACCTTTGTTTAGGTAGCTTAACTTTATCGGCTTCTGAGTTATTTGCATTTAAAAGTTTCAATGTATTTTGTGGTGATTTTTTATTGACAAAAGATGAAAATTACAATAACAATAAGTATTGATAATAGTAATAATAATAAACCTTAAATCAAATGCTGGAAGTGTCCACCATCTACCTCAGTACATTTTTCTATACACTCTCTTAAATGTCTCTGAATATTAAACAAAATGTCCCCGTTATTTTTAAATGCTTTCGCGGCTACTTGTATTATCTACCGCAACTCCTCAACAGAATTAATTTCTTCACAATACAGCACATCCTTTAATTTTGACCATACTGAGAAGTCCAGAGGCTCTAAGTCTGGAGTTCTCGATGGCCAACTAAATTCACTCCACCGATGAGGAAAATGTCGATTTAACTACTGGCGTACTGGCAAGGCAAAATGTGGTGGCGCACCGTCTTACATAGAACAGAAATTAAACCTCACCAAATATTCACCTTAAACTCATGCTGAAAATGTCTTTCTTTTACAACATGCGGATTTTCGGAATCCCACAAATGATTGTTCTTATCTTCCAATTGAAAACATCGGTAAATAGAATCTTATTGAGGAAATCTGGGTTTTCCGTTTGCATATTTTGTACGAACTGAGCAAATTGTAGGCGAGCTGGTAAATCTTACGGCAATAACTGCTAAACCGTAGTATAATGACATGGATGGAGCATTTCATTTTTCAAAATTCTACAAATGGTCGATTGACTTACTCCCGTTGCTACACTTAACCAACGAGTACTCATATCGGAATTTTCCGAAACACGAATTGGAATTTCTTCTTCTTCATCGACTGTGATAGATTTTGGAATACCATGGTTACTTTATGGTCGAAAAGATCCAGATTCGCTTAAGCGGTTGTAAAGTTTTTTGAATAGTTTATAATTAGGTTGCAATCTATTTGGGTAGAATTGTACATATCTTCGGACCACCGCATGTCCATTAAAATTAGCCTGAGCAAAAACACAAAACAAACACACCGTTGAATAAATTATTATGTCGTGGCATGTTTGATCACTAGCTAAAAATTTTGTACGAATAATACATCACACGCAGGCAAAATACGCTAATATTTATTGACATGAAAATTTGACACAAGCCTACTTAGAAAAGAAATAGCAATATCAGCTATATACAGGGTGTTTCAGGAAACATAGGCCAACGTTCGGGGGCAGATTCCTAACCTAAAAACAAGAATATTTTTTCTTTGATTAAATCCAATGGCTTGCAAGTAAGTCCGGTAATGAAATTCATGTTCAACATAATAATACCTAGGAATGTGTATTCGGTTGTAAATAGTTAGTTGTCACAAGTGGAAATCTAGATTTTTGGAAAAAACATATTTTATTTTAAAACTTTGACACCTTGTAGCTAAGGAACGAAGCGAAATCGGACCCATGTTGATATGAAAAAATAATCTTGTTTTTAGGTTGGGAATCTGCTTCCGAATGTTGGCCTATGTTTTCTGAAACACCCTGTATATAATATAATTTAAGTAAATGATCATGGTTGAGTAAACGTTTATTAGAGTAAAAAAAGTAACAAAGAGAAGCCAGTTTAGATGACAAGAATTCACAATGTGCTTTCCAGCTTAAACATGAGTCGAAGTAAATGCCTAAAAACTTACAACCAGAATTATTTTGTACAAGAAATTCAGTGATATCATTAACAATCAGTTTGAAACAATCAATTTGTTTTTGTGTTGTATGGAATCTAATGAATTGTGTTTTGTCAGAGTTAAAATATAATGACATATTATTAAACCAATTAATTAATTTCGAAATAATGAGTTCACATTTTTGCTTTATGTTAATGTATGATTTATCAGATACTAACAGAGACCTATCATCGGCGTAAAGAGTAAAGTAAACTTCATCACTGAGGCTAGTAATATTATTAACATATAAAAAAAAAGTATTGGGCTCAAAACGGAGCCCTGGGGCATTCCCATATTTATATCAACGTGTACGTATGTATCGTGTCCTTACTCTGATGATTATTAATACTCACATACGGACTTCGATGTTTCAGAAATAATGTCACCCAATTAAGAGACGTACCTCTTATCCCGTTATTATATAAAATACGCATTAATTTGGCATGATCGACACAGTCTAAGGCCCTGCTGAGATCACAGAAAATCCCAACAGGGCTCTCACCATCATCAATAAATTGAATCAGCTGATCAAAACAACTGCAAATGGCTGTAGTAGTAGACTTATTGCAGCGAAAGCCGTGCTGATTTTCTATTAAGTTATTAAATTTACTAATGAAATTCAATAATATGTCCAAAAAAGCATATTCAAAAACTTTTGAAAATCCGCTAGAAATTGTTATAAGTCTGTATTTACTTAACAGATGGGGATCGTATTTCTTAAAAATTGGGATAACCTTTCTAGTGTTAAGATAACAGGGAAAAATTCCTTCTGAAAATGAAAGATTTACTAAATAAGTGATGGATTCAAGCGTCATCTTTAAATTATTTTTTGTAATAAACAAGGGTATCTACCTCATCGGGTCCGGCACAATTTTTATTTTCTAGTTTACGAATTAGCAAATGATAGAGTTCATCATGAGAGAAGGGCTTTAAAAACATTGTGTTATAATTAAATTTAACATTTTGTTCTGTATAGACCTGATTTATTACTGAAACTTGTAAATTTTATTTTTAAGGGTGCAATTTTGAAATGAAGCCACCATGCCAGGATCATCAACTTTTTCTTCGTCGTGCAAAATGGTAGAATTTTTTGCAGTTTGCGTCTGTTGGTCAACTCATTTAAAATATTCCATGATGCTTTGTTAGGGAGGTTTGAAGTTGATTTCGCGCCGATTCCCCTGAAAGGCTACTTCCGGTCGGAACAGGGAGTTGAAAACATTTCTAATCGATCGGGAAAGGCCCATTTACTATTAATGTAATGTATTTTTACAAAAAAGAATCATTGCCGTATCCTTACAATGCAGCGTAAGGGGAAAAAATTTAACTTTCAGAGCCTGTGGGTCCAAAACAAAGCTCTTTCACACTTTGTGCCATGAGACTTTCACATAGCCAAGTTGTGAAAAATTTGCCAAAAGCCTCTCCATAAAGATTGTACGGGCTCCTTTATGTAACAAAAGCAGGGACGCGTAGTAATTTATTTGTTAGTTCTTGGAACGGATGGGCCAAAAAGTAAAATATTTCAGTCAACACAAATTATCGAAAGTTAAGGGCTCTCAAGTAGGTTAGCGCCGTCCTTCGGAGAAATTTAGCAATATTTTTTTAACAAGTTCACTTAGAGTCGGGGCCATGTGACAGTCATCTGTCGCGTCCGGGAGGCGCCGGCCTATGCTGGGACAGAATAAATGGAAAAATCTATATTTTTAATAACGCGCGAAACCACGAGAAGAGCGTAGAGGTTCCAAAGAACGTAGGAATTCCAAGAATAAGTTGTTAGAATGTTGTGAGGAAAAGAAAGTAAAATAGCTGGTTTTTTGGCGGATTTTCCAAGCTATTAAAAATATATTAAATGAGATGGCTAATCCGTGTCCAGTGTTGCTGTGCGGAGTAACAAGAGGAAGGTGTAGGGTTGTTTGTAAGCCTAGAATCATTTATATAAATGTAAGTCCAGTCAATTAGGTGACTATTAACATGGCATAGTTATGCCAAAGCATCCAGACATTCAGGGTTCCCGACAATAAGATAAGAACAGAAACTTCTGGACCCAAGAAATGGGCGTATCGAAGCGAAGTGTCGAATTCAGGAGAGATCTACGAAAAAAGTCAGTTCTTCCTTAGGTTTCACATTGAGCAGTCGACTTAGTTTTAGAGTCTCGGGCTAATTAATTAAATTTAATAACGGATAAAGTTTTTTCCAAATTTTGCTATGAATCTCGCATTACCTGAATCTCGGTAGGCTGTCGCGTGTCAATAAACTAATTAATAATGTTGTTCGAGCCATTGTGTTGTTATTTTGTTTGTTTGTTTTGTTTATTGTTATTAAAACCCTTCCTGGAAGTTGTGGTGTTCCCTTTTGTTTCTCTCAACTTCAGTGTCACCCTGTATAGCCAGCCACTTGATTACATTCTGCGTAAGCAATAGAGGGTAAGTGCCTGAAATTCATTCTCTGAACATACAACATTTCTAAGTTCCCACGTATCAATTAAAGTATATTGATAATTATAAACTCCCTTTCGAGAATTAAATAGTAAACTCTTTTGAAATCCAGATTCGTTATGATACTGGTCATAACGGTAGATAGATAATTAAAAAAATAACCCCTCAGGTTACATTTATAACAAAGGAACTATTTGAATATTACATTTCAGAACTAAGAACATTTTTAAGGTAAGTTTATTTAAATCAACTTACTTTGATCCAAAGAACATGTGTTAGAAGTTTGTAAAGGCTTCGCATTGGTCAGCCTATATTCTTTCCATGGGGAATTATTTTCTTTAATTAAAAGTGTGTGCTCAGCTCTTACAAAAATAACCTTAAATATACACAGTATTGTTTTTGAAACATGTATCGGAAGCAAGAACGTATATTTAACAAACCAATTTATCTATACCTGAGAAAAGAATAACAAACGAGTAAAATCTACTTCTATCTTCAATCGCCGACGGCATAAACATCAAAAAAGCTGCACGCTCCAGTTCGTTCTTTTTTGGAAGGAAATGAAAAACACTCAGTATTCGTCGCTCCGGCAATTTCCCCAGCGTGCAAAGCCTCGATCTAAGGCAGAGAGTTTCGCAGAAGTCCACTCCGCTGAAGTGGTCTGCCGGGACAAGGAACTGCATACTGTTCGACGCTCCGAGACAAAGCCAGGACCTTCAGATACTCTATTTTTACGACCTGACTATTCTTTATGGAAGATTGAAAAATACGCCCTATTTACAAGGGGGATTTGCGATAAAAGGCGCTTAACCGGATATGAAATGCGAACATAAGTCGGTTTCGTTTTCCTTGCCGAGAAGGTTTTATTGTGACTTGGGTCAGAAAAATATTTTTTGCAAATTTATTTTTAAAATCTAACTCCAAATCATTTTGATTTGTACAACATATAAAGAAAAAACATTCTTAAGTTTTATGAAGCCCGAAAAATTACAGTTCGTACTTTAAGTAAAAACCACTAAAAACACTAAAAAAATTAAATGTTACATACAGGGTGTTCCACTAAGATCGGTGAGGTACGATATTAGGGAATGTGTAGGCCCTAGCGCTTCAGGATAAATTTCTCTTTAATAAATCGACCAAAAAAAATCACCAGAACTAGTTTATTTATTTATGGAGAAGAGACAAACATAGGCTTTATAGCTCAAAACAATGTCCACAAATTACTTAAAGCTAGTTGAATATAAAAGTACAGAAATAATTATTATAATAGAAAATGTTAATTTACAATAATAGTAAAAATCTTTTAAAACTAATGAGCGAGAAATGAAAGATATCTAGAGTACTATAATATAAGTTAAAATGTCTGCATATTCTGTTTATAGGAGACTTTTGACCAGAATTAGTTCGATAAAAAGTCTCATGGAACAGTGCATTTAGTCTAAAATCATGTTGTGGTACATGTAAACAGATCAAGGCTAATAAATCTGGGGAATCGATAAACTCATTAAGCTTATACAAAAATACTGCTTCGGCAATAATTCTTCGATTCTCCAATGAAATAATGATTTCGTAACATCGTACTACAATGAAAAGAATACACACCACTCTCCTTGTAGTGTAAATATCTCATAAATCTGTTCTGTATGGCCTCAAGTCGAGACTTATATATGGTATATGGAGGACTCCATACAATAGATGCAAAATTGATTATGCTGTGCACGTACGCAAAATATACAGATTTAATAGCAAAAATCGACTTAAAATTTTTGCAAACTCTGACAATGAAACCAAGCACTTTGTTGCTTTTTAAAGTTATATAATCAATATGTGAAGAAAAACTCATTTTCCTGTCAAAGACAACCCCAAGATCTTTTATTTCTTCAACTTGATTTAAAATATTCTTAATAAAGTTATAATTATTGGAGTATATATTTTGGTTACGGGTAAAACAAATATAGAAATATTTACTTAAATTTAATTGAAGCTTGTTCAATTTACAGTATTCAAACAAAGAGTTTAAATCTTCCTGGTAGGCAATACAATTATCGGAATTATTTATTTGAGAGTAAATTTTCAAATCGTCTGCATAGAGTAAAAATTTACAAAATTTGAAACAATGACGGATATCGTTGGTATAGATTAGAAATAGTAAAGGTCCCAAATGTTATCCCTGAGGGACAACTGACATTGCAACGTAAGGGGGAGATTTGTAACCACTAATAGTTACCAATTGCGACCTGTTGAAAACATAAGAGGTAAGCCATCTCAGTAGGTTACCATGTACACCAATTTCAGACAATTTAGATATAAGTATATTATGATTAATTTTAGCGAATGCTTTGCTAAAATCGGTGTACACGGCATCCACCTGAGTCTGACTATCCATAGCACTTATAATATATTGGGAGTATATTATTAAATTGGATTCAATAGATCTATGTGGAAAAAATCCATGTTGCTCAATAATTATAGACGATTTAACCGCGCTAAGTAAATGCTTATAACACATACGTTCAAAAATTTTGCTAAGAACGTTTAATTTACGAATTGGCCGATAGTTGGAAACTTCGTTTTTATCACCTTTTTTGTAAATAGGAATCACAAAAGCATGCTTCCATGTATCACGAAAATCTCCTTCTTCAAGAGACTTGTTAAATAACAAAGTGAGAGGGTTACAAAGGGAATTTGCAAATTTTTTAGGGTCCGGCCCCTTTGTTCATCCAGTTCAATTAGAGTATTTAATACTTCTTCTCTCGTTACAATTACATTGTTAATATTACTGATGTTATAGAAGTTATTGATTTTAATAAGACACTGGTCATACGGTATATACGGTAACTAGTTTTCAAGTTCGTAACTCGGCCGCTAGGGGGCACAATATAGGTACATACCAAAACAGAGTTGAATTTTTCTCAGAAATGTTTTCTATTCAGGTATATTAAATAGTACAAATATGGATAGCCGGATTTATTGCGCATAATTTTTATTATTAGCATTTTGTTCTACCTTCGACAGAAAGGGTGGGGGAAGTCCCTAACGTCTCATTAGAAAAATGCATTTTTTTAAGGATTGGCTGATCAAAAGCCGATAGTGTTATACCTCTTTGGAAAGGTCTGTTCATGCTTTATCTTGTGGTGAATGCTTAATGTCATTTTATTTCAAAAGAATGCCGTTTTATTGATTTATCTGAAAAATTGTAAGTGCAATGGTTTTCTGTACATAAATGAATTCAGGAGAAAAAATTGATGATTATAGCATAAGTTTCAAATTTCTAACGAAAGTGTTGTTTAGATGGTATAGCTTATTTAGTTATTTATTGGCACTATTTATCCAAGTGAAATAGCAGGATAAAACTTTTTATACTTTAATTTGAAGAACATAGAAATAGCGACGTTTTAACTAAGTAGGTTTTTTGTAATTTGGAAAATTAAAGCCGGATGCAACGAAAAAGACTTAAGCACATATTTCATAACGACTGACGCCACCCGCCTGCGTCAGCATGAACATTCATTGATTATGTGATCATTCCAATTATAATGTAGCAAATTTAGTAAAGCCGTAAAGGCGGTAAAGCACGTTAATTAAAATCTCATATATCCCTGCGCTTATTGTAGGAAGGGAAGGTTTGCAGGAAAGTTATTATCTAACTGTAGTAACATGTATTAAGCTAGGTAATCAGTGAATATGAACTCTTTGAAAATTTCCGTGTTCCCCTTGAAAAATAATTAAGAGACAGTATCTTATATTTGTACCTTATTAAATTAAATAAAATACATTCATAGATTTAAGAGAATTACTACGTGAGTAGAGCTGCCACAAGTCCATAAACAGAGGCTCTAGATAGGTCCGCACGGAAATGCATTTCAAGATTTCTCTCAAATATTCAAATTGCCATTCTTCGTTTTATCTGTTTCAAATCTTCTGAGAAAAGTATCCAGTATTGATCATGTAAATTCCATTCGGATTCTGTTCCTGAAAATGGCTTTGTTTCGTTTTCATTTGGCCACCCTATACGGGGTGTCCCATTTTTATTCTGAAAAAAATCAGGAAAAGGTAGATCCGATAAAATTAAAAGGACTTTACTATATAAACTTATTTCGAAATCTGAACCATTTTCGAAATACAGGGTGTTGAAGTTGAATTTTTTTTATCATTTTTTGTTAATATCACTTAGAGTTGTAAATCAATAGTTCTCAAATTTTGTGTGGTGAATGCCACAGTGCACTAGTACTAATACACAAAATCTCAGCTCGACAGAAAGAGCCAGTGGCGTGCATTCCGCACTTGCCGATACCTTTTATAAAAAGTATGTGTTACGCCACTGACTGATCTTCAAAATAATAAGTAGTTTCAATTGTCCGTACATTGTTCTGCAAAAAAGCATTCTTACGTTTTCTCCATAATAGGCACCGTTACGGAGTAAACCGACATTTTATAAAATCATCCCTGATCTTAATTTTAGCAGAACTGTTTTAATCAACAACTGAAACGCTTAGGTTGTTTTAATTTGGCTTCAGTACTCTATCTAAAATCTCTATCTATCTAAAAAATGTTAAAGCACATTCCTGGATAATTGAATATTATCTGATGTTGATTCCTGAAACTGTACCAATAGTTTAGCAACGAATATTAAAGTTCAGATTGCAAGCCACTCGCTGCAATATACACGTTATACATTCTTAGTAACAGAAAATTAAAAATCAGAGTTGCTTTGAAAACAATTTTGGTTGTCATAATAAACTTGACATGATCACTCTTTGTTGAGAAACGAAAACTTAAATTTACATTAATTACTCGGATTTAACTTATTATAAAATACCATTAAGTGCTTTAATAATGCCATATAAATTTTCAAATGCTAAATATGCTGATATTGTGTTCTGTTACGGATTGTGAAATGGCAACGCGTTGGGGGCATCTCGAGTACAGACGGAGGTTTCCTGATAGACGACATCCAAATTCTCAAGTATTTACTGATACATTTCAAAGACTTCATGAAACTGGTAATGTAAGAAAAACCACAACATTAGAGCACAGATATCAAAGAATAAATTTGAGAATTATTCGTGCATTAACAATCCTTGACTAAGCGTGAGAAGAGGAAGCCAGCAGCAGCAATTAAATAAAAACAAGGTATGCCGAACTCTTAAAAAAGATCATCAACATGCATATCATTTTAAAAAAGTTCAAAATTTGCACCCTGGAGATGCGCAGAATCGAATTAATTTCTGCTATTGGTTGTTAAATCAAATCGAAAATGATATTGATTTTGTCTCTAAGGTTCTGTAGACAGACAAAGCGTGTTTTACGAGGCGAGGCGTTGTGAACCATCACAATTTACACTTGTGGCAACATGAAAACCCACACGCTATTAGGCCGTCATCATTTCAAAATGAATTTAGTGTGAATGTTTGGTTGGGTTTTATTAATGGAGAACTGGTTGGTCCTGTATTTTTGCCTCAACGTTTAAATTCCGATGGATTTTTAGATTTTCTAGAACATGATCTTCCCGTTGTTCTGGAAAATTTGGCATTACAGCTTCGTGCAGATTGTTGGCTGCAGTTGGATGGAGCACCCGCCCACTCAGGAAGGGCAGTAGTAGGTTGGCTTAATGAGCAATATCCTAACAAATGGATTGGTCGCGGAGGCCCTGTTCCTTGGCCAGCTCGTTCGCCTGATATTACTCCTTTGGACTTTTCCATTTGGGGCATAATAAAAGACAATGTATATGAAAGTGTGATCAACTCACGTGAACAGCTGCAACAACGAATTAGAGCTGCCTGTCATGATTTAAATCAAAATAGGTTCGTCATGCAAAAAATTAAACGAGCAATTAGAAAAAGATGTGAGGCCTGTACTGCGGCCAATGGCCTGCAATTTGAACAATATTTAAATATTCATTGATACATTAATGATATAGTTTCTGTTTATTTTATTAAATGTTAATGTGCATTAATTTTATAATTAATTTTTGTTATTAAATCACCAAGAGAATTTTAAATGTTTTTTTTCCAACTTAAAAAAAAAGTATCATTGTCAGTAATCACAGATAATATTCAATTAGCCAGGAGTGCGCTTCAACATTTCTTAAATAACGAATAGTGATTGAGTTGAGCGTTTGAGTTGTTGATTACGACAGTTCTGCTAAAATTAAGATCAGGAATGATTTTATAAAATGCCGGTTTACTCCGTAACAGTGCCTATTATGGAAAAAACGTAAGAATGCCTTTTGGCAGAACAATGCACGGACAATTGAAATTACTTATTATTTTGAAGATCAGTCAGTGGCGTAACACATACTTTTTATAAAAGGTATCGGCAAGTGCGGAATGCACGCCACTGGCTCTTTCTGTCGAGCTGAGATTTTGTGAATTATTACTAGTGCACTGTGGCATTCACCACACAAAATTTGAGAACAATTGATTTATAACTCTAAGAGATATTAACAAAAAATTTAAAAAATATTTCAACTACAACACCCTGTATTTCGGAAAAGGTTTAGATTTCGAAATAAGTTTATATAGTAAAGTCCCTTTAATTTTATCGGATCTACCTTTTCCTGAATTTTTTCAGAATAAAAATGGGACACCCTGTATAAATAAATACACAAATCGCTTTCATCTAATTTTTTGCAAATATCAAAATCTTTCTTTGCTTTCTTTTGGGTAATGGGATTATTCACATTTTCTCCAACACTTTCCAGTCCACCAAACTTTTTATGACCAGTGAGAGTTATATATATATTTTTTATAATCTCATTAGCATTTTCACTTGATTCACCATGGGCACCAGGTTTTTGAATAATCAAAACTATGGTTCACATAAACTATTGAAATGACTGGGAAGACTGAATACTGACAAGAATCTCATCTATGTATTAGCTCTAAAAAAGAAAGAAAGAGATTATTCCAAAACTAGTTTGCTGTTTAATTCTGTAACATCCACTGTTAACACAGTTTTTTATATATAAAATTAGTGTTATCTTCACATTAACATTATAGTTATACTTGTTTAATTTCCTTCTAAAGGTATTTTGTTGTATTATCGACTATACTGTGTCAGGTCAGTATTCCAATCTACAACATTAATAGTAATAATAATACTTAATATTGTATATTTTTATGGTAAAATTATATCCTGTAAATTATGATGAAATTGTTAAATATCAGTTTAAATTTCATTAGCTATCTAAGTTATATTTTAGCAACTTTCAATGTTGTGAAGATCATGTGCTAATTGAAATCCATTTCCTTTTTATTCTCTCATTTTAGTGCACCAGAAATCTACTGCTTAAAATTGAAGAAAAAATTAAGATCGCAAAAAATTGTTTACGAGAAGAAATACAGAAAATTATTTTTGCTGAAAAATATACAATAAATTTTAACAGCTTGACAGTTTGAGTAACTGGCAACTTAACTACAGTTAAACAAATAGTAAATAGGACAAGCGTAAAGTTAACTCCTTTTAAAGTTATCGCCATGTTCAACAAGGGTAGAGATTTCGAGATATAACAATAAGTTGTTAAATTGATTTAGAAAAGAACAATAGATTAATGAGCTGGTCTTTCAGACGGGCTCTTTTTCCAACTATAAAAGAATAAAGTAAATGAGACTGACTTGCCCGTACACGTATTGCTATGCGTGGTCACGAGAGAAAGGTGTAGGGTTACGTGTAAATTCAGTGTAGTCACAGAATTCATACCAATGAAAAATTCAGTCAATTATGTAATTATTGACATGATATGGTCAAGGTTATTGCAAAGCATACCCGACATTCAGAGAGGGGAAGGGGTAAAACCGACCAGGTCTGGATTAGCATGGAAGACGAAGGCAGTTTCCTCCTTGGGTTCCACACTGGGCAGTCTACTTAACTTTAGAGTCTCGGGGTTAATTTAGTAGTGGGCATTATCTAATTTCCAAATTTTGTTATGAATCCGCATGCCCTGAATCTCGGTTGACGTTGTCTCTGGTAAATTAATCATAAATAATGTTTGAACGAATCCATTGTCATCGTTATTTGTTTGCTTCTATTGTTATTAAAAACCCTTCCTGGAAAGTTCTGATGTTTTTGTTCCTTCTAAATAAAGTGTTTCATTGAGTGAGAGTGTATTACCCTGTACAACCAGTCGCTGGAATACACTCTACGTAAGCAATGGATGGTAAGTGCTGAAATTCATTCTCTGAAGGCACATTTCTAAGTTCTCACGTATCATAACTGAAGTGTAGATGATAATAATTATAAACTCCCTTTCGAGAAATATCGTTATGATACTGGTCGTAACGGTAGCTAGATAAATAATTAAATAAATAACTTCTCTGGTTACTTCCTTAAAGTTTATTTGCTTGAATTTGGGAAGCAGATCAAGTTTGGTAGTTTTTTATAACCTAACAGTATCACATGTATTAAAATTTTAACGGATTTTGGTAACTAAAGAAGAGAACTCAGGTCACTGGAGCAACATTTCCAATAAGTCTATCGGAGACCGGAAAGACTATACCAATTGGTCACGTACTATAACAGCTATCGCTATCTTATAACATTCACTTTAAATACAGGGTGTCCGGTAAGTACCTCCTAATCTCTCGGGAGTGTATAGGGGAGGTCAAAATAAAACTAGTCCTTCCTATAATTTTTTTCCTAATGTGCCCCCTAACGGAGTTATGGAGGGTCAAAGGGGTATCTAGAAATTAACGTTTAGGGTTGTAACTTTGAAACCACCCTGTATATTTTAATAAAATTTTCGTACGTTGTATTACACATGGAGCTCTACGATTTGATGCTAAAATCAACTTTTTGCTATTATCAGGTGTCCAGAAACGGACTGGCCCTATCACAATTTTTCTCAAAATTTTGACAGAAGTAATTTTATCAAACTGAAAATATTATTATTAGATACTCTGAAGGTTTTTCTTTAAAAATGGTACTCTTTATTTATTTCGAAAAAATGAACGGTTTGCGAGATAAATCGGTTTTGAAAAAAATTGGTAACAAATACAACAACAATTAAAATTTATTTTTTTACAATAAAATCATTCCCGCTAGTGCCAGCCTACAGATTCACCATAAACATTTACTGGTGGTGAATTAAGGGAATGAATAATGCCGTTTCTTGTAAAATCAACATCTATGACCAAAATACATCTACAAATTATTATTGCTCTTGTCTCCATGGAGTTCTTTTCTATTGTTTTCGTTGTTAGACCCTGTTGATTTTAAAGTACTTGTCAAAGGCGCGTGACAGAATAAAAATTCAATTTTATTGTGGTATTCGTTTTAAGCCGTTAGAAATAACATTTAAAAATGGAAGAATATTCCTGTGCAGAATATGCTGATATGCACCTAATTTATGGGGAAGCATTATGCAACTCCGTGGAGGCAAGAAGACTTTATGAGGAAAGGTTTCCGGGTCGACATTTGCCGAGTCCAAAAACTTTTGAAAGAGTTGATCGTAGTTTAAGAGAAACAGGTAAAAAAAAATAGTGAAAAACGTTAGTGAAACTAATTTCTTCCGAATCCTTTATTTAGGAAGCTTTTTGCCACGCCGTGGTGGAGCAGGAGCCCCGAGGAGAGTACGAGACCCTCATGTAGAGGAACAAATATTGGAAGACGTTGCTAATAATCCTTCAAATAGCATAAGGAAGCTTGCGGCGCAAAACAATGTTACAAAATGGGCTGTACATGAAACTCTGAAAGAACAATTGCTTTACCCGTACCACATCCAAAAAGTACATGCTATGTCTCCAGATGATTATCCAAAAAGACTTCAATACGCCAATTGGTTTTTACAGCATCATATTCGGAATCATAATTTTGGTACATCTATTTTGTTCACCGATGAAGCAGGTTTTACAAGAGACGGCATAATTAATTCGCATAATCTACATGTCTGGGATGAAGAAAACCCTCACGCTTTAGTTCAAACTCGCTACCAACAAAGGTTTATGGTGAATGTGTGGGCTGGCATTATCGGGAATCATTTGATTGGTCCATTTATTCTGGAGCAAAGACTTAATGGTGCTCTTTATTTGCAATTTTTAGAGGAAAATCTAAATATTTTGTTAGAAGAAGTGCCCCTTCAAATAAGAACTGAAATGTGGTACATGCATGACGGTGCACCACCCCACTTTGATCGTTTAGTACGTCAACATCTGACGAATGTTTTTGGTGATCGATGGATAGGTCGAGGCGGACCTGTATTATGGCCACCTAGGTCGCCCGACCTAAACCCATTAGACTTTTTTCTGTGGGGTCATTTAAAAAATAACGTTTATTCAACACCCGTAAATAGTAGAGAGGAACTTCTGCTGAGGCTAACACAGAACTGTGACCATCTCCGCAATAATCACGGAATATTATTTCAAGTGCACCGGGAAAACATTCGTAGGATTAGAAAGTGCATTGAAGTACGGGGTGCTCATTTTGAACATCTACCGAAGTAACATTTAGGTACCTTTGTTCATTGTTGAATGTTCTTTGTTGCATGTCTTGTAAGTAAGTTATTTTTCAAATGTTATTTTTAATTGGTCACTACTTGCTCATAAAGTATAGCCAACCCGTTCAAAGATTTCTGGACTTGATAAAGTTAAAGAAATTAAATGCATGAAATAATATGTAAAAAAAATAAATTTTAATTGTTGTTGTATTTGTTACCAATTTTTTTCAAAACCGATTTATCTCGCAAACCGTTCATTTTTTCGAAATAAATAAAGAGTACCATTTTTAAAGAAAAACCTTCAGAGTATCTAATAATAATATTTTCAGTTTGATAAAATTACTTCTGTCAAAATTTTGAGAAAAATTGTGATAGGGCCAGTCCGTTTCTGGACACCTGATAATAGCAAAAAGTTGATTTTAGCATCAAATCGTAGAGCTCCATGTGTAATACAACGTACGAAAATTTTATTAAAATATACAGGGTGGTTTCAAAGTTATAACCCTAAACGTTAATTTCTAGGTACCCCTTTGACCCCCCATAACTCCGTTAGGGGGCACATTAGGAAAAAAAATTATAGGAAGGACTAGTTTTATTTTGACCTCCCCTATACACTCCCGAGAGATTAGGAGGTACTTACCGGACACCCTGTATATTATTATGTTATAATCCTTCACAGCTAAATTTTATCATGTGCGGTAACTGAGCTCGGATAGACTCAATTCTACGAATGTATTCTACCAACTGTCCTAATAATGTTTTGATAAATGTCAATTTTTTTTTATTAACAATAATAGTTTTTTATAAATGCATAATTTATTATGCAGCTAATTTAAACCTTGGAAAGCCATAATTCTTTTTATTATTGGACTGTAACAGTTTTTTTATAAATGTAATTTTTTTTTTTTGACAAACTGACGAAGTAAAATACCATTTAATGAAGTGATAAATTGACATAATATGTATGCTATTTTATTACCTCGCTTTAAAAAAAAAATAAAAAGAATTTACTAAACTATTTACTGAAACTGAGATGAAAAAAGATGTACTGACTTTTAATGAATCCTTCTGCACGAAGTCAAATATATTGCTTCAATTTATATCCGCATCACCTTTTTCTCATCACAAGATTAATACCCGTCGTCGGCTGTTAATAAACTTGTAATGGATGGCAATATTTGAGCAATGAAGCGTGAATAAATAAGTGCGACAGCGGCAAAAAGGACCTGTTTTGTGTACGGGGAAAGAATATTTCCACATGAAGAACGTGTAGAAAGCGTATGAGGGTCCCACGCAAGATATGTGGAAAGATTTATTGAATTATAAACTGTCACTGAATACATACAAAGCGAAGCAGAGACGCGCAGTGTAAGGAGCTTAGGGAACATTAATTCTACACGTTTTAGATCGGGTAGCTCGCGGAACTAGCTCCAGATGGAGAAAGACTTAACGTTAGACTGATTGTACAATTAATATTGAATTAAAAAAAAAATAGCCACTGAAAAGTATTCGCTTTTCTATGACCACTTCTTTTACCTTGAAATGGACTTATTAATGCATACCAACGACCTGCAATTTAAAATAAGGATTACATTATAATTTGTGTGACATGTTATAATTGAAATTTAATCTGCGACTTTAATTTCTTTAGAAAAAAATTTAACTCACTTAAAGTTTTCTTCATCTTTAATTTCAGCTGCTATACAGGGTGATTCAGAACTTACTCAAAAAAAAATGGAATGTATAGGATAAATAGGGCAAAATCAAAAGGAATTCGAAAATGATTTAAAATACACGGTGGCCGAAAGTCCAGCAGACAACAGCTAAACAAAAGCTCAGCCAGGTACAAAGAATTGCCTATCTGAGCATAACTAGAGCTATGCGAACAACACCCACCATAGCAACAGAGGTAATGCTGTGTCTGCCACCTCTGGATATCTATCTAAGAGAAGTGGCCTTGACAACCATGCTTCGCCTCAAGAACGTTGGTTTCAAACCGGATGTAGGACGTGGAGAAGTTAAGAGTCGCCTATGGAATAGGGTCGTCAGGAAAATGCCCCTTCTGCAGGCAGACACTGACAGTATTTCTCCTCGGTTTGTGTTCGATAGACACTACACCGTACTCCTTAGAAGACCGTTCGCGAAGATGTAATCAACGTCTTCATAGACGAATAAAAAAGGAAGGAAGGTGCAGGATTTGGGATTTATTCTAAATCCTTACATATCCGATATCAGTGGGCAATGGATATGCATGGTACCGTGGTACAAACGAAATTAGCAGGTAAAGAAATTGCACGTAAGCACACTGCGGGTAAAACCATCAGAATATACACAGATAGTAGACAAGCACTGCTGATCAAAAGATAATGACTAGGTTAGTATGGGAATGCTACCAGGCACTGGTCGTGGCCTCATTTTCCAACAGCATATCTGTATGTTGGGTCAAGGGACACGAGCGGTGCAATGGTAATAAAAAAAGTTGACAAGTTAGCGCATCGGGTCTCAATATTTTTGGACCCGCTCCCTCTAGTGTGCTTCCGCTGTCAGTACTTATTGGCATTATTAAGGAAAACGCCCACAAAGACTTTATGAAACGGTGGGATGATACAAGTAGCTGTCAATTTGCTAAGGAGTTCTTAGAATAACCCAGCAAGGATACTGCCAAAAAATGCCTTGCCATGTCTAGGTCAAATCTTCGCCTAGTGACAGGTATTCAAACTGGACACTGCTGACTAAGGACCTTCACAATATGAGGAAGTGTGAATCACCTCTTTGTAAGGGTTGTGAACAGGAAGACGAGACAGTACTATGCGAATGCACTGTCGTTTCGTCAATAAGAGAATCCGTGTTGGGGGGAACGTTGGTCTGCTATGGCCTATATTAGAGAGATCCCCCTGAGCAACGTCATCACCTTTTTCTCTGTAATAGGTTGGTTAGCGGCTCAGGTGGATTGATCTCCTAGCGGGAGGAAGTACAAGGGGCCCAATGGGGCCTAAGTGCTGTAGCTTTTAAACTACGCTCCCTAAATTCCAGATTCCAGAAACCTTACCTTACGCAAGACAGAGCATGCAGTCGGTAACCGGCACGACTGCAAAGTGTAATAAAAAATGAACGGACAAAAAATTGAAAGAATGAAAGAAATAAATAAAATTATTAAAACCTATTTTATATCAGCAAATTTAACTGCATTTGCCGATATTGNAAACAATATTTAAACAATTGATCAAAAATAACAGATTCAGCAATCTTAAGAGGAACAGAGAGCATACTAATTGGACGCAGATCTTTCAACTGTTTTGGATTTTTCTTTTTTGGTAATGGTCTAATACAAGCAACTTTCCATTGTTCCGGTAACTGACCAATCTCGAATGAAAAGTTTATTATGTGTGTAAGTGGAGCCGATACCCATTTAACCGACAACTGAAGCATTTTGCCAGAAATACCATCTGAACCCATTGTATGAGATTTTTGTTTCATAATAAGATCTTGAACTTTATTAATATCTGAAGGTGTGTATGTAAAATGTAAATTGTTCTTATATTTAGAATTATAAAGGTAAGAGATGTAATCTTGGTTAACATTTAAATTAGGTGTAGAGTCAATGAAGTAATTATTAATGAGAGTATCTTCGTCATTCTTCATCTTTAATTTCAGCTGCTATACAGGGTGATTCAGAACTTACTCAAAAAAAATTTGAATGTATAGGATATATAGGGCAAAATCAAAAGGAATTCGAAAATGATTTAAAAATACACGGTGGCCGAAAGTCCAGAAGACAACAGCTAAACAAAAGCTCAGCCAGGTACAAAGAATTGCCTATCTGAGCATAACTGGAGCTATGCGAACAACACCCACCATAGCAACGAAGGTAATGCTGTGTCTGCCACCTCTGGATATCTATCTAAGAGAAGTGGCCTTGACAACCATGCTTTGCCTCAAGAACGTTGGTTTCAAACCGGATGTAGGACGTGGAGAAGTTAAGAGTCGCCTATGGAATGGGCTCGTCAGGAAAATGCCCCTTCTGCAGGCAGACACTGACAGTATTTCTCCTCGGTTTGTGTTCGATAGACCCTACACCGTACTCCTTAGAAGACCGTTCGCGAAGATGTAATCAACGTCTTCACAGACGAATCAAAAAGGAAGGAAGGTGCAGGATTTGGGATTTATTCTAAATCCTTACATATCCGATATCAGTGGGCAATGGATATGCATGGTACCGTGGTACAAACGAAATTAACAGGTAAAGAAATTGCACGTAAGCACACTGCGGGTAAAACCATCAGAATATACACAGATAGTAGACAAGCACTGCTGATCAAAAGATAATGACTAGGTTAGTATGGGAATGCTACCAGGCACTGGTCGTGGCCTCATTTTCCAACAGCATATCTGTATGTTGGGTCAAGGGACACGAGCGGTGCAATGGTAATAAAAAAAGTTGACAAGTTAGCCAAGAGTGCATCGGGTCTCAATATTTTTGGACCCGGTCCCTCTAGTGTGCTTCCGCTGTCAGCACTTATTGGCATTATTAAGGAAAACGCCCACAAAGACTTTATGAAACGGTGGGATGATACAAGTAGCTGTCAATTTGCTAAAGAGTTCTTAGAACAACCCAGCAAGGATACAGCCAAAAAATGCCTTGCCATGTCTAGGTCAAATCTTCGCCTAGTGACAGGTATTCAAACTGGACACTGCTGACTAAGGACCTTCACAATATGAGGAAGTGTGAATCACCTCTTTGTAAGGGTTGTGAACAGGAAGACGAGACAGTACTATGCGAATGCACTGTCGTTTCGTCAATAAGAGAATCCGTGTTGGGGGGAACGTTGGTCTGCTATGGCCTATATTAGAGAGATCCCCCTGAGCAACGTCATCACCTTTTTCTCTGTAATAGGTTGGTTAGCGGCTCAGGTGGATTGATCTCCTAGCGGGAGGAAGTACAAGGGGCCCAATGGGGCCTAAGTGCTGTAGCTTTTAAACTACGCTCCCTAAATTCCAGATTCCAGAAACCTTACCTTACGCAAGACAGAGCATGCAGTCGGTAACCGGCACGACTGCAAAGTGTAATAAAAAATGAACGGACAAAAAATTGAAAGAATGAAAGAAATAAATAAAATTATTAAAACCTATTTTATATCAGCAAATTTAACTGCATTTGCCGATATTGTTATTATTAATTAATACAATTCATTTCTGGTTTTAATTAATAAAATAATTTGACATACCTGATGTTACAACAACTGTTCAAAATTTTGTCCACCGACGTGGTAACATATTTGGGCCCGTCTTACCCAGTTTCTACGAACTAACACAAATGTCGCCGTGCTTCACCATAACACAAATGTTGTCTTGCTTCACCATAAATTAAAATTATATCCATCAACACCGAGTTGCTATACAAGTAAGCCATTTTTGACACTAGAAAAACTAATGTAAACACCATCGCAACAATGATAATATTAAAATCGGATTACAGTATTCGGAATAGCCTGAGGCTATTCCGAATACACAATTTATTTCTACGATACTGACATTTTTCATAACTCTTCTATTCCCAAAATGTTTTGGATAAATTGTGAATCACCTTGTATGTGCAATTTTGGAGGAATAATGTGAACTTTTTTATATAAAAAATTGTAGACTTTCTTTAATCAATAAATAGGTTTAGTATGATGAGAAATCGTTCCTCAGAAAGTGAATTCCTTTTCTACAGCAGTTACTGACAGCCCAGTATCCGGAGGTATTATTCTAGACCCATTAAACTTCACGTTATCCGCTAAAAATACTTTTTACAGTTTAGACCAGCTTGTCCCCATTCAATAATAATAATCAGTGCTTTCTGAGAAAGCCCTTTGAAAAGCATGTGCTGAAATTTCTTGAAATGAATTTCTTAATATCTTAATAGAATTACTCCTCTTAGGAGTTAATTCTCGTTGTAGCAACGTATACAGGGTATGCAATTTAACAATCCCGCTGCCATTATCTCCGAAATGAAGAAATTTATTTTAGTTCCGGAAACAGGGGTCGTTAGGTCCCTCCAATAGCTTCAATTTGTAGTTAGAACTGTTAGTTCAAATCTTTCTGTATAGATGGCGTGACGATAGTAACAATTTTTTTGATCCCTGGAACGTGGAAATGCAGTCCATCTCAAAGATCGTTAAATTTTGAGTAATTTTTGTAATATATAGTTTTTCCCAATATTTACTTGTCGACTTCAGTATGCAATGTATGATGTAACAGGAAAATCTATTATTTTATCTAAATCACACCGAGACAAAATATTCTTTTAAAATATTTTTATAATGACTTTATTCACACCACATACTATCTAACAAACAATAAATTATAAAAAAAATGATCAACTACAGAAAAAAATTGTACAATTGTAAATCTTATAACTAGTATAGTTAAATTGAAAGACACAAACTGATAAAACTGTAATTATTGGAAAACTGATATGTGTCATCTGGCATACATGTTTNTATTTTTATAATGACTTTATTCACACCACATACTATCTAACAAACAATAAATTATAAAAAAAATGATCAACTACAGAAAAAAATTGTACAATTGTAAATCTTATAACTAGTATAGTTAAATTGAAAGACACAAACTGATAAAACTGTAATTATTGGAAAACTGATATGTGTCATCTGGCATACATGTTTTTGTTTCATTTTAAATAAATGACATGAGCCACCTATCACTACATTTTTAAATAACAATTGATAAAATACGGTCCGTCTCTGCCCTTTATAAGATTTACCATTGTACAAATCTTTTTCTGTAGTTGATCATTCGGTTTTTTTATAATTTATTGTTTGTTAGTATGTGATGTGAATAAAGCCATTATAACAATATTTTAAAAGAATATTTTGTCTCATGTCATTTAATTATACAAAAAAGATTTTTAAAGATAATGTTGCAAAAAGAATTAACTTGCCCTAGTAATGAGTTGTACCTTGAAGCTAGTCTTCGATGTAAGACAACTTTACTACTACAACTGTGTTTGTAGGTATCATTATACTAATAATAAGCATGACATGTCTCATAATTATGAAATTAGAAGAAAACAAAAGTTCTTATCTCCCTTTATGCAAACAAATTTGGGCTAAAGATCACTACTATATTTAGCACCTAAACTATACAGGGTGTCCGGTAAGTACCTCCTAATCTCTCGGGAGTGTATAGGTGAGGTCAAAATAAAACTAGTCCTCCCTATAATTTTTTTTCCTAATGTGCCCCCTAACGGAGTTATGGGGGGTCAAANACTCTTACATAAAATAAAGGGGTAAAATTAAATTCGACTTAATTTGAAATATTAAAAAAAAATTCATAGAGACTGCTATTCTAAATAATTCAACAAATAGCGTATCTAATATACAGGGTGTTCACTTTTTAAGTGAACTAACTTTAACAGTTGCTAGATGACTTCATTTTGGACAAAAAAGTTCATGCCAAAATAGGTCGTAAATCGCTTTCTAACCGAGGTATAGGATGTCGAATTTTTTTTTCAACTTTTTCGTGATATCTAAAAAACAAACGAAACCAAATTGGGTATTGTAGTATACCAACCCCGGGTTCGATCGAAAAAAATAGAATAAGTTAAGGCCACAAATATGTGATCGTCATAAGGAATACCTACGTAGTATACATCTATTTTTAATTGACCGGAAGGCGCTGGCTACTAACTTTAAAGAGGGGAAGTATGGTTTAATTTTATAAAACAAAAGCAGAGTACCTAACACCTAACTTTATTATTTACGTACAACAGTCTTCAAATTAAACATGTGACAAATAAAAAGAACAACAAAAGCATTAACAACCATTTAACATAAAATGAGAGTGCCAGGCTCACCTAGAGCTCCTGTAGGGAAAGAGCATGGCAGAGAAACCCACGATCGTTGCTCTAACTACCCAAATATAAATACAAAACAACCGCTAACAAAAGGCATAAATTAAGATCCTTTGCTAATGATAATTAAGACCTGACTTACTTAATGTGTCACTAAATGTCACCTCGCTCGAATCAGACATACACACTTCCAAGTATAACTGAAGAGGTTTGGTGTTAATTAGCCGGCAAGGCCGGAAGGTACTGGAGTCCCATACGGGAGGCAATCCAGCTATAGTTGAGATTTCGGAAGATCTGTTTCAGCAATTCTTTTTTTGTATTTAATTATTCTTTTTTTTTCAGATTCGTTTCTCACGGGCGAAAATGTTAGTGAATTCAACAAGGCCCTCATATGCGTCTTGATATAAAGTTAGCACAAGAAATGTTTTATTACTTGTTTTTCGAACAACGTAATCATGACAAAACAAGTTAAATGTGAAACAATGGAGTTGTTATTGCAATATCCAGGCAGTCACGACAATATATACATATTTTAACATGTAATAAATAATGAGCAATCTTTAATAATAATTGTAACAATTTTACGTTAGAAAAATATACGCCCCTGAGCGTAAGACAATGAAGGCTAAACATACACAGAATTTTTATCATGAAACATCTATAATCACAAGCATAAGATTGCATAGAACAATTAACAACAAAGTACTTAAATAATGTTACCTGCTAATTAATACCGGTTAAATACTTTTTTAATTTTTCACTACTTATATATTTTCACCGTACACCGATCGTCTTACTTTTCACTCTGCGCTGTTCTAACTTCAACTATTCAGGCTTCCTTCCAGAATTCCCCACCTAAGCGTTTGTTTTTGTGCTTCCTTCTACCAACTGTAAATATTACGTTTTCATTATTATACAACACCCACGTAACAGGCGACGTTGAAGTTGATTGATTAGTATGTGATGTGAATAAAGCCATTATAACAATATTTTAAAAGAATATTTTGTCTGTCATTTAAATAAAATAATAGATTTTCCTGTTACATCATACATTGCATATTGAAGTCGACATATCTAAAAAACAGGTAAATATAGGGAAAAACTTTCTTTGCAAAAATTACTCAAAACTTAACGATCTTTCAGACCCAAGTAATTTCTTAATATCGCCACGCCATCTATACAGAAAGATTTGAACTAACAGTTCTAAGTACAATTTGATGTTATTCGAGAGACCCCCAATTTTCGGAACAAAAATAAATTTCTTCATTTCGGATATATTGGCAGCGGGTGTGTTAAATGGCACAACCTGTATATGTTTTCAGCCAGGAAAATTGAATAATTTCAAATATTTCGACTTTTCACCACCAAGAACGGCGGTGACAACATTTTTAACATTAAGGGGATGTTTCGCATTGTATTAGCTATGTCCTGTCCAAATTTTGTTCGTGCAACTCTCTTGGTTTCGACAATTCAATACCTATATGTTTTTAGCCAGGAAAATTGAATAATTACAAATGGACTGCATTTCCACGTTCCAGGGATCAAAAAATTTTTTAGTATCGCCACGCCGTTCCATCTATACAGAAAGATTTGAACTAACAGTTCTAAGTACAATTTGATGTTATTCGAGAGATCTAACACCCCCAATTTCCGGAACTAAAATAAATTTCTTCATTTCGGAGATATTGGCAGTGGGAGTGTTAAATGGCACACCCTGTATAACGGATAATGACATCCAGGAGTATATATGTATATTTCAGTTAATTCAAAATAATTATGATATAGGAATAAAACAACTACAGTGGCATGTAAAGATCTAAACCAGATTATTATTAAAGAATAAAATCTTCTCTTAGTTGAATAATTTAACAGTAGTTTGTGAGTAATGACTTTAATCACCAACTGTCACAAATGGTGTAATATAAAGTAGGTTTAAATCTTAAAACTATCCGTAGTTGAAAACATCTGTTAGACTATTAAAAACCCATTAAGATATAACTTTATGTTTCAGAAAGTGCAATTGCGATTAAGATTTCTAAGAATGTTACAAGTAATAAGAAGAAAAACCTAATAGATATATCGTATGTATTATTTTTAACTGTCATATTAATAAATTGTATAACATAACAATAAATTAATAACTGTATTAACTCATGTTAATATATTTTAGCTTAGTTGCATGTGAAAAATATTGTATTTGTTTTATATTTTATGTTAAATTAACACATTTCATAATCATATATATTAGATAAGTGACAAGACAATGAACAGTACAATAAACTAATTAATAACTAATACATCATGTATGCTTAACGAAACGCCAAATGAATGAATGTTGATAAAATAAATTGAAACTTATGTCTATATCAATGTTCCATATCCATATTCTTTAAACTTTGTATATTTCAAGCAAGATAAGTAAATATCTAATGTCATAAAGAAATTATTTTAAGGAAATATTAGCATTTTCTACTTGTCAGCTGAAATCTTGCACAATAAATGTTACATTTCTGATATACGTTCTAGGGATTCATTCACGTCGTAGAATGTAGGAATAACAGAGAAAAATCTGGTGAAATTCCTTATACAATCTAAAATACAATGTCAGTAGAACAAAAATAACTTTATTTCCTATATTACATTTGTGCATTTTTCTGTTAAAGTTTAGCTATATTATTATTACAGTCTGCTGATTAAATAAAGTTTGTTTTATTAAATATTATTTAAATTAATTAAAATATACAATAATTAAAATGTAAATTTTCAGTTGTTTATTTACATAATTATTGTTTAAACAATTTTTAATATTTAAACAAACTGACAAGTATTACCTGGTGCAACATGCACAAATTTAAGTCATGAATATTAACATAGCAAATAAATAAACATAATAAATTAATCATTTTTTAAAGTAACTGTTTATCGGCATGTCAAAAGTCCAATAATTAATAATAAAAGGTAGTTGAAAATATGATAATTGTATTTTTTAAGTTGCGAGACATCAATTTCAAATCATTGAAATTGGTCCATTGGAAGCTGAGATAACTGAAATTTTTCCGAGCGTCGCAGTTTTGAACTCCAGAATTCAGATCGGAGTAGCTGTGTTTGCTCCTCCCGCACCATTGATATTTCATTGATTTCACGCGGTTTTGAATATTTTTGAGTGACATTTTAAATGGGACGCCCGTTATTGCAAATTTTGAAAATTTATATCTGGAAAGTATTCGGAATGACAAACCTATCAGTTCAAAAAACAGCTCTTATACCCTTATAGTTTTGCTGTAAATAAGGGTTAACTATAACTCCGAAAATAATGGGCGGATCATCAGTTTTTTTTTTTTAAATACTCGACTTTCCGAGTACTTTCAAACCATATTTTAAAATTAAAAAAAAATGAGAAAAACATTAAATTATTGCAATTGTTTATAAGCGTGAAAATTGCAAAAATTTTTAAACAATCACCACGGCTCACCTAATTATCCGATTTGATTTTTTTAAAGGCATTTTAAAGCTAAAGATCTCTTCTTTTTGTGGTGAAATTTTCAAGTATTCAAAGGCTTTAGATTTTTAGAAATTTCATTTTGAACATTTTTTAATTAAAAAATACATTTAAACAATTATTATGTAAAAACTATCGAACCGAATTGGATGACATTTGGTTTGATGATTATATGCACTACGAAGTTTAATTGGAAAGAGTACGAAGATCCTAGGTATTATTCAAGTGTCTGAAAAAAAATTGACAAATAAACTAGCATTTTTTGCAATTTTTTAAATGATTTTTCCGATTTGGACAACAACAATAATTATTTTTTCGAATTGCAACTAACTCTATCTTGATCAAAATTTAATTACAAAACTTTTTTTTCTCTTCCATTTTTGTCTAAAATTAATAGTTGCTAAGTTGTCGACGATAAATCCAAGAAAAAAATGATTTTTTTTTGCTATTTTTTACACTTTTTTGCAATAACAATAAAGCCCACGTTTTTTTATTTGCATAGAAAAATTATCATTTCTGATGTTATTTAGAAGCCGTTAAAGCAAAAATCTCCGATCATATGCGTTTTACCCAACCCGAAACAGATACCGCTTTGACTATTAAGTATTATCATGTTTTAGCTGTTCACCACCAAACAGGTTAACAGACAATGCGTTTGATTCATACGAGTTAAAACTTGAAATTTAACGAAATCTTTTGAACCTTTGTAAAACCACTTATGTAGTTGAAACAGCTTCTAAGCTTAAAATTTTCTATCAAATTAGTCAAAACTACTTCTAAACCTGATAAACAATGAAAATTAAGTAAAAAGTTGCAAGAATGTTGTCAAGTAAAGATGTTTACCATGAATACGTTTCTAAAGGTCAAAATGCAAGTATTAAGTGTTTCAAACCGATTAAGGGCAAAGCTGTAAGCCAAGTTTTTTGCAAAATAATGCTTGAATCCAAAACTAAAATTGTCCATAAAAGAAGTATGTTACAGTTCAAATAAAAATGCTCAGAAGAATAACACAAACTTTCTAAAATTTATTCCAGCGGAAGTGTTTAAAATTATTTCAAACAATTTTACAATAATTTTCAATAGTATATTTTCAGACACTATTTTGAATGATCCTTAATAAAAGTACAACATAAGCAAAGCTTTATACTTTACTTACTTATGTTTTCACTGGAACATATTTTCATCTCTAAATTGAAGAAACGTCCCTTTCACATATTAGCAAACTAATTTCTCTGACGTCTAAGTCTCAGAAAGAATAGATTGAATACTTGATCATTGCGAATAGACAAAGATATTCCTATTGTTTTGAGTTGAGCGAAAAATTATTACTGAATACATTATCCAGTAACCTCTGAAAGTCTGAATAATGAATTCAATATTCAGTATTCAGGTCTGTTTGAAATCTCAAAAACCGTTTTCTAGAGGAAGTTCTTATACTCAGTTTATGAATATTTTCAAGGGTGGCACAAAAAAAACGAATATTTTTTCTTTCGTGTCTCTTGTGAAAATATGTTATTTTATCATGTTTTAAAACCCCCTCAAAAAATCAGCTCAAAAAGTTTTTTTAGAGGTCGCTCAAGATTTTAAATATTTCGAAAATCGCCAAAAATTGATTTTTTTTCTCGTTATTTTATCATTTTCTAGGTTGAAAGAAATCTCGATTCCGAAAATTTCAAATAGATGTTTTCATTTCTAAAGGTCACTCATAATTATTTTAACTTTCAAAATAGTGTACCTAAAATGTTTTCGAGCAACCCCTAAAATAAATATCAATGAACTAATATTTTTTTTTATTGAATTTGATGAACAAAAGAATAGAAATAAATCACGAGACACTTAAAAAATGTATCGAGGCAAAATTTACTACCGCACTGTGAGTATCAAACATTTATAATTTTTTAATGTTTTAAAATTTAAGTGTCATGATTTATTTCTATTATTTTGTTCGTCAAATTCAATAAAAAAAATTATTAGTTCGTTGATATTTTTAGAGGTCGCTCGAAGACATTTTAGGTACACCACTTTGAAAGTTAAAATAATTATGAGTGACCTTTAGAAATTAAAATATCGATTTGAAATTTTCAGAATCGAGATTTTTTCAAAATGATAAAATAACGAGAAAAAAAATTCAATTTTTGACGATTTTGGAAATTTTGAAAAATCTAGCGACCTCTAAAAAATTTTTGTTTGAACTGATTTTTTGAGGGGCCTCTTAAAACATGATAAATTAACATATTTTCACAAGAAACGGAAAAAAGAAATATCCGTTTTTTTTTTTTTTTGGGGCACCCTAAGATACGTGTATTCATATTTTGCATTCATTAATACAAATTATTCAAATGTTGCCCTACTCTTATTTGGTAGAACGTGAGGTTGAAATTTAATGTAAGTGTGGCTCCTGTGTTCAATTTTTACTCCGGAGATATTAAAATTCTCTGAAATTATTAAGCATGGTGATTTTATTAGTATTTAGTATATTGAAATGCTCCACAGAAAGGTACCTCGACGATTTCTCATTTTAGAGGTTTGGATTTGTACCTGGCATCAATAATGGCTCATGTATAATGAATCCAGGTGAGTCATAAAACCCGAGAAATAGAAATTCATTGATCTACTCAACCAAGGATCATAAAAATGACGCCGCCCGTGCGGTTGACATCCAAATGATGTGGAGACGAATATTTCAGTGGAAAGTTAGGATCCCGTAAATCGCGAGTCATGGCGTCCCTTTACGACTGGGAGAAGCGAAAAAGCAAATATTTGTGTTTATTCACTTAACAGATTGCACACTTGCCGACCTGATTGAACGCGTTTCAATTTTTTAGGTGGGACTGTAGCCGGGGGGTCTTTATGGGGATATTATGGGTACACGGAATTACTTTTCCAATAAAAATATATCCCTTCGCAAGATAAATAGGGCTATATATAACAATCCAGCAAAGGATATTTCATTAGTTCCTGGATTTTTATGGTTTTATTAATCGATACACAGTTCTCCGTGAAATGAAACGATATTTTACCTGCCGAAATTCCGGGTTATTGTGGCGGGATATTTTTTATGTTGGCCGGAAATTGTTTCTGTATTTTTTACCTGTGACGGCAATTTTTCTTCTAGCGACAAATATGGAGCTGTGGCTTCGGTTGGACCGTATTGGCTCCCTATGGTTTACGCAAGATTTAATAAAAATAAGTACCCACATTTTCTTATTTATTATGAAGTCGACAGGATTTATATCGAACTCCTGAAAATCCATTTCTTTTATGCCACACAGGGCATTTTGCTAGATATGCCCGCTACATTCGCCATACTGTCTCCACTGGTCCGCACGATAGTAATCGCTACTGAAGCTCAACCACGAGGAATTGGGTTACAGCTTGACGAAATTTATCTGGCAATCTTATCAGACTCATAGTCAGCTCATTCTCTGTTTGAACCTACTGTTCTACTATTAATAACCAATGTCTTTGTCATTTCTATTGCAGACATTGCAGCTTGTGGACCAGATGAATTTGGTCAAACTGTATCTGAAATTGCTCTTATAACCCATCGTATTCGTAAGATATTAAGGACCTCTTGCTGGCCGACCTCTTTCCATTCATGTTTCTTCATCGAAAGCTTGGAACTTACAACCTTGAAAGTAGGACAAGTTCTATTGTGATTGTCTGTAACATACTTGGTACCTCCTATATTCGTTGAGGACTTCGAGTACACTGATTCGTTTTTGTGTACCTTTTGTTTTGTGCTTGACACTTTTTTTGTCTACTTTAGGTCAGTAGTGAAGTGTAACAAAAGCCGGGGCGCGTAGTCATTTATTTATTAGTTCAAGTAGTTGGTTTTTTGACGGATTTTCCAAGCTAGAAGAGTAGATTAAATGAGATCGACTAATCCGTCCCGTATTTGCTACACAGAGTCGCTAGAGGAAGGCTAGGGTTACTTGTAAGTTACATAATTATTTCTATAAATGTAAATTCAGTCCATTATACAACTATTAACATGGCATAGTTATGCCAAAGCATCCCGACATTCAGGGTTCCCGCCAATAAGATAAGAACAGAAACATCTGGACCCAAGAAATGGGTGTGTCGAAGCGAAGTATCGAATTCAGGAAAGATCTCGACAAGGCAGTTCTTCCTGATGTCCCACATCGAGCAGTCGACTTAGTTTTAGAGTCTCGGGAAATTTAATAATGGATAAAGTTTTTTCCAAATTTTGCTATGAAGCGCGTATTCCCTGAATCTCGGTACGCTGTCGCGTGTGAGTAAATTAATTATGTTGTTCGAGCCGTTGTGTTGTTATTTTGTTTTTTTTTGTTTTGTTTATTGTTATTAAAACCCTTCCTGGAAGTTTTGGTGTTTCCTTTTGTTTCTCTCAACTTCAGTGTCACCTTGTATAGCCAGCCACTGGATTACATTCTACGTAAGCAATAGAGGGTAAGTGCCTGAAATTCATTCTCTGAACATACAACATTTCTAAGTTCCCACGTATTAATTAAGGTATAATGATAATTATAAACTCCCTTTCGCGAATTAAATAATAAACTCATGTGAAATTCAGACGCGTTATGATGCTGGTCATAACGATAGATAGATAGATAGATAGATAGATAAAGAAATAACCCCTCAGGTTACACAAGCTTGGGCGATTTGGATGCTATACGTTGATGGTTCCACCAATTCTCGAGATGAATCTTCGCTGTCATCTCTTCATTCTGTTACCATGACCCGTCATCGAATGCGGCTGGATTTCTGGATTATGCTGTTTTCCTGGAAAATTCGAAACATCGGTAATTTTTTGAGCGGTCCATGACGGTCTTCGGGGTCACATTGACAACGGTACCATCTGATCTTGGTATCTGGAGTGGTTTTCGGCATCATGGGCAGCTCCAGCAGATTCGAAACCTAGACGAAAATTTCGAATCTTGACCGGTCTTACGTGGCTTTGGTGCCGGGTGAATTCTGGCTCTAGATTTAGAACTTGGGTGAAAAAAAGCTCAGAGCTTCTCACGCGACAATGCATTGAAGACAACCACTATGTTCTAAATATTAACGCGATTCGATTATATCAACCATCAAACATTAACATCTACATAAATTGATTTCTTATCGTACATGGGTTTGGTTGTTAACTAAATAAAATAAATTTTTCTTGAAAATAGAACTCATATGTTGTCATAAAAAGTAGCTATTTAGTGCAGTACCCTATATGGATGGCTGTACCACAAGGTTCCGTTATGGGCACAGTTCTTCTTTTAATTTACATGAATGACTTAGAATCTGTTTTATTAACCATAAAGAAAAAAATAACAGTTAACTTTAAACATTAAAATCACTGGAAATAAACATGTACACAATGACATAAAACCAAAAACAATGGTATTGTGTTTTTGCCATCTCTATGTCCCGAAGATATGTGGTTAATGTCTCAGGATATGCGTCATGAATAGGGAATTTGTGAGATATCCTTGTGCTACTTGGGTATTTTTAGCACAAAACCATGGAAAAGAATGGAATATGTTAAATATCTTCATCAAATCTGTTGAAAACGTTATTTTAACATGAGAAATTAGCGATTGTTGGATTTGTCTTTAAATCAGTACCCTTGAAAGCATATACTTTAATTTTATGTTATAGAACTGATCTTTTACGCCTGCTTTTGTTTAGCCTATCTGCTATTTACTTATTAAAGATATACTAATTAAGAGCTGTTCAGTCTGTTTTTGCACCATCTACGGCATACAATGTTTCTACTAAATTATACCCCATCACGCTTTAAACTGCCATTAAGGCTTCGGGCTCGTTAATTTTGTGGTAAGGAGGCAAAAAATATTACAAAGCCTTTAGCAACAAAGGGGATCCTTTCAATTTTTGTGCGGAATAATGCCAATAATAATGAGGATCAAAGACAAAAACGCTTCCTCTACATCATTTTGCTTCCATACAGTGATTATAATTATCCTAATGAATGGGGGATGATAGACATGTCGAGTTTTTGTCAATGGTAGACTACATTAGAATGTAATGAAACATTGTAAACAGCTTCCGTTACGTCATACTTTGTTTCGAGATTTCGGTTGGATAGTTAATTGAATTTATTTTTAAATCTGTAAGACTGATCTTTTCCCGCCTGCTTGCTCTTTGCCTTCCATTTTTTTTATCAAAGAGTACTAATTAAAAGTAATTCAGACTTTTTTCTGATTCACCATTTCGAGGAGATACATATGTAGATGATATTATATCAATTTGGCCTTTTACCATTGAGGTAGGTATTAAATATGTTTCTAAATAATATTAATAATAAAAAATCAACAGTTAAATTTACTTTAGAAATAGAAAATACATTATCCTTTCTAGATATGTTAGATAAAAATATTTAAATTTAATAGGATCATCACATTGGTATAAAGAAGATTGTTTGTACAAAAAAGCTGAATTGATGTCTTCGAAAGATGAATTTTTTAATAATGAATTGAAATTCATAAGAAATGTACTAATAAACCTGGGAATTTTGTTGAGAATTTTTAAGAATGTTGAAAATAAAACAAATTATGATAGATAGCCAATGGAAATTATATTCTCAATAAAAATTCAATATATCCTTGTGCTGGCGGAAAAAATGGAGAAAATAGGTAACAAATTTAACATCACAACAGTTTTTCAGACAACTATTACTTTACAGGCATTTTTGTTAAAGAGGCGGCCAAATAATTATGTTCAAAATAAAAAAAAATGCTGTGCTAAAACATACCTTGCGAATCAAATAAATATTATGTTGGAGGGACATTTCGAGGTTTAAATATAAGAATAGATGAGTATAAAGATTGCATTAAAAAGCGAGAATTTGAGAAATCAAAAATTTGGGATCACGCTTGGGAAAATGGTCATATAATTGAATGAGGTTCGGCTAAAATTTTGGAGAAGAAAAATAATACCCTTAACAGAAAATTAAGAAAAAAAAAACGTCATTACTTTATTAAGCGTTGAAAGATATACTTCCAATTATTCAATGAACTTGGTTTCTTGTTGGCTTAAAATATATTATACAATTTTTTACTATTTTCATAAAAATAACTTTGGATTGATTCTTTTGGCACAATAGTTTATTTCTCTGATTATATATATATTTTTTTTATCACAGGTCGTAAAATACCCAGTAAAAATGAAAAAATATAGTTGAAATTGACGGTTTCAACTAATGTCACATAATATTATATTCAGTATGTGGACGATTAGAGTGGAAAAGAAGGTAGATATTTTTTATTTTTCATTTTGCGAGATTTTCCGTTGTCTTTAAAATGCGGTTAGCATGGACAACTTTCATCTTGCATGTACAGGATGATCAGAAAATCAGTAAATATAAAAATTATTCAAGAATAAACTGCCTTTGTTTCTAACAATACAGAAATATGTTATTAAGGAAAGCTTCTTAGAATTTATATTATAATTTCAATTTGTATATGAATCGGCCTACTTTGATAGAAACGGACAGTAAAACATTTTTATTCATTTTATGAGAAAAAAGCATTCCTGATTAAAATTTTTGCTTATCTTTAAAATGTGGTTGGCATGAAGAACTTCCATCTTGCATGTACAGGGTGATCAGAAAATCAGTAAATATAAAAATCGGTAAAGAATAACTTGCCTTTCTTTTAAATAATACAAAAATATGTTATTAAGAAAAGTTGCTTAGAATTAAAATTGATATTATGTAGGTGTTTTGATAGAAACGGGTAGTAAAAAAATTGTATTCGTTTTACGAGAAAAAGGCATTATTGATTACAATTTTTGCTCATTTTAAAGACATTTTAAAGATATTTTAAAGACAAGCAAAAATTTTAATCAAAAATGCCTTTTTCTCGTAAAATGAAAAATAAAAATATTTTCTCTCTTTTCCAATCTAATCATGGACATACTGTATATTACAAAAGTCACGGTTTTATAAGCTATTCAGGGTGTAATAGCGGTCGTGAATAATGAATTTCAATAAAAGTTTTTATTGGAAGAAATCTAGTCATATCTATACAGAAACATTATACATACCTATAGGTATCAAATTAGTTTTTTTTGACAGTTGACCCCTCGGACCCTTCTTGAAGCCTATTTTTTCTGAGAAAAATGAGAACCTCAATTTATTTTATCAATTAATCAGTTCTGATCATTTGTCGGATTCAAATTAAAATGAATAAAATATATATCTAGTATATTTAGTTGATTTTATTTTTTTTGTCAGAAAATAATTCCTTGTGAAAAAATTAATTGTTTTATTACTCAAAGTTATATCTTATATTAAGAATTATCAATATAGATTCATTGTAAATAGATTTTAACTGTTGTTAGCAGGTTGATGTAATTTACACAGATCTATTAAGAGCACAAACTAGATCACGAGATTTTTCTTCGTTAAGTTATTAAATTTTAGTATATCGACAAACTTTTTAAAATTTTTCCAATCCTACTTTTCTAAAAGGTCATTGAAAGTTTAGTAAGTATCATAGTTTTACATCAACTGAAATTGCTACTTCTAGAGTACCTCAGTGTTCCATTCTTGGCCCGCTATTATTCAATATAGTCATTAATATTTGTGGTAGTCTTCTAACTAATGTCATTTTATTTGTAGATAGCTTGAAACTGATCTTATATTCCATAAAGATCTATACTTGATAGTTCTTTGTTGTTTTTTTGTTTTTGAGATACAAAATGTCAAAGATGATATGCTTAAATTAATTTTGGTACTATCTGCTTCAAAAAACAGTTTATTGCATTAAAATTGGTTACAATTTGGTAAGATCCGGGGTTGCTTACTATGATCTTTGTCAGCAATATTAAGAATATTTATATTTGTTGTGATTAAGTTTTTGCGTTATATTTCACTTACTATAGTGTAAAATTTAATTTCACAAAAAATAGGTATTCTTGTTAAAATGAATAATGCACGGTTTTTGAGAAGGAAATAAGTAACAATGAACTTAAATTTCAAAGTAATAATATTTCGTTTGATAGTCTACTTCTAAATAATTCATCACACTGATCGCATTCACAAATTGTTGAAATATCTCTGATACATCTACATTTGTTAATTAACTTAATATTTTTAAATAAATTGTTTCAATAATCACTCCACAATTGAGATATATTTTATTGATATATTTTCCTTGATAACAAATTTATTTTTATTATGACTGTGAGAGAAATGTAAAAGTGGATTAATATAATATTACGATAATAATTATAATTCTAAGAGATAAATAAGTACATTACAGTCAAGGGTCAGCAGATATCCTAGTAGATATTTATTAGATACAAGATTGGCATATATCGGGCACAACATATAAATTAAAATGGTAATGTTATGCTTTTATTTATAGCTAGTGTGGTACAATAAGAATAATTTCGAGCGAAGAATTAAATTATGTTACGGTAACAATAAAGTAAGTATGAATAGAGGCTGCACGTAATTTTCGCGCGACTCAAATAAATGTTTCCCGCAATATGGTAGCTAGGAATTTGCCTTCTGAATACAATATTTTTGTTCCAAGAATAAGGAAGTTATGTCACAGGTACGGAATAATTTTAATTAGACTCAGTAGACTTAATTAATGGCAATGCAAAATTGATATCTGTAATCTTTGCACAGTTGGAATCCTTTAGGCCGCTATTAATTTGAACACCAATGGTTGTTTTTTCATCAATTTTACATGAAGTATATGCTGTCGAGGCACTACACTGAACTAAATTTAAAGTCTATATATTCCGTGGTTCTGACCAAAAGCTCTGGTTCATGTCAAATATTTAAAGGATTGTAGTCTAAGTTTTACTAAAAACATTTACCCTTGTTTTTTAAATTTTTTGACGAGATGATCTACTGAAATTTTATAATAGCCCCAAAATGTAATGTTACGCAGATACGAACTAACCTTTGGATTTTTTTTGTGCAAAGCGAAACTGTCACAAATAATTAGTCAACTTTCGCCTTACTTAAAATAAACGACATTACTAAAACTCTCTCATTCAATTTCAATTAAATTCACATAACTTAGAGCAATTTGCCTGCGAGTAAATTTACCCTTCGCTTTATTGACAAAATTTCTTAATAGTTGTCATCATAATAGTCCCCCGAGTTTACGGTACACCTGCCTGAACGTGAAGTAATCTTCTCAATTTGCTAGATTACCTTTTACATAATAAGAGCTTCAGTATATTCAACCATGCGATGATCGAGCCATTTCTGACAAAATTTCCTCTGCTTATATTGTCTGGGGACACGCTGAAGTTTGAATTCAGATTTAACTTAGATAACTTTCACCCCTAGATACAAGATCTTTGTGGGGTGTATTATTTAATATATAAAATATGCAAAATGTTCCGTGCCAAATTGCCCGCGAAAGTTGGCCCTGAAATTGCCTTTTTTTATAAGGAAAGGAAAGTTTTAGAAATATACGATTCATCCCGAAGATACAAGATGTGCAAGTAATATAAAAAAAATCATGTGTTACTGAAAAGAGCAGCAGCTTTTTATTCTTTTTTTGCTTAAGGAGGATATAATTATCACAATGTCATCTAACATTCAAAAAACTTTTTTCAAAATTGTGCTCGTAACAAAGTTGAAAAGGGATTTGCGATTAATTACGTCAATAGATTGGACAACGTGCAGCGACGTCCAACTAATATAGCGCTGAATTTCTTAAAATTGCTTTGTGAAGATTTGCCCGACTTAATGCACGAACCGTTGAAGACTAAGACTATGAAGATTTTATTTCAACCTACAGATGCCTACATGGGGACTTCCATAATTATGCAAATATTTCCAAGTCAAAAAAGGGAAGCAACAGCTGGGCAACACTTCTTCAGTAACTGACAAAACAACAAATTGGATCATGCCTTCTTAAGTCAAAACTTTACTCGAAAGAACTATGTAAAGCTATTAATACCTTCACTGTTCCAATGCTTATATATTTCCTTTGTTGATAAAATGGTCCAAAACAGTCAAAAAAAGCACTAGTATCAACCAGAACACAATTAAAAAAAAATAAAACACTACACCCCAATTTATATAAAGAAAGAATACGTTAAGTGGTAAAGAACAATCATTCTTCGTCTTCAATTCAATTGAACAGAAGAAAATAAATTGGTCTTCTAAACCGCATCATGGAATATAAATAGGGAACAAACATCCAATAATTCTTACAGAAAGCGCAGCTATACACTCAAACTGTGGGTTTTATTCGTACTCATTGCCGCAAATGCCTCCCAACATTTTAAACATGTATTCATATAAGTGTATCAGCAACTAATGTCTATGTAATCTTATGAACATTTTCATCTGGAACTACAGCTAGATGTTCCTAATTAAACAACCGTTGCTGCTACCCTTTTCTTCCCTGTGCTATATCCAAAATGTCCTTGATTCAGAACTTACAGGGCGCACCCTATTTAAACTGAAGTATGGTTTCTTAGTCCTTGACCCTACTCATGAAACTTTTCCCTTGAGAATTGTACTACTTGAAGGCAATTATAATTTAGCTGAAATTTAAACACAAAGGATTCCTTACTAATTACGTTCTGATTGTCACAACTCTTCAGAACACTGTGCTCCTGTATGAAATAAACATCGCAACGTTTACGATGTTTGATTTCATGATGGAAACTACACGTAAAAAAGCTTCTATATTCAAGGCATTCAAATTAAATTTCTGCTAAACCATCCAAGTACCAAAGCTGAAAACTTTTTCAGCAATCAGTTAGCATATTACGGCCATAAATTTTTAAACCCCGTTTTTTAAATTTAGGTCGCCTACATTGGAGGCAATGAAATTTAGATCAGCTGTGACGCTTATAAATCAAGTTAAATAGCACAAATTGTAACATTAAAAATATATTAGTCGCAGTGTTTTTTAAGTTTTTTAAGTGATACATATTGCAGGCCGTACCGACGTGACCTAGAAAATATAAACTAATGTGGCATAGCCAATTACGATTGAAATTTATCTTTTACATTAACTGTTGGGTTGGGGAATAAGTAATGTCTGTTTTTTCTTTCAGATGTAAGGCATTTTATTTTTAATTCTACAATTTATCAATAGGCTAATCAGTTGTGCATTCTGCTTCGTTATTTATGACCTCCTCCAACGTTCAACAAGTTTCCGGATGCCTCTTCTGTAAAAATCCTCCGGGTTTGACTCGAAGAACCATCGCACCAAGCTCTTAATTAATTGTTATTGTTAAAAGAAACACCGCGTAAGGAGTTTGGCAAAGAGCAGAAGAGATGAAAATCAGAAAGCGCGAGATCGGGAGAGTAAGCAGGGTGGGGCAGAACTTCCCAATTTAACTCCCGAATGACCGTTTTGGTCATATTGGCAATATGTGGTCATGGCGCATTGTCATGTTGCAAACGAAGGTCTTATTGTTGATCAGGTTTTTTTTGTTGAATAGCCGCGTTGAGTCGTCGTAGTTGTTGGACAGGAGTTTTGCGTTGACGGTTTGATTGTTTGGTAAGAGTTTGTAATAAAGAACCCCTTTCCAATCACACCAGATTCATGACAGTCTTTTGAGAATGAAGTTCTGGCCTTGTTTGCAGAGTTACTTGCTTTTTGGGGCTTAACTTCTTCGCTGTTCCAAGTTCACATAGAGACACCAATTTTCATTTCAGAAAACGCAGATTCGCATAGATAAGTTGATCTAAACAATCCGCATTGCTTTAAATAAAAAAGTTGAAACTAACTTTGTTTTCAAAATATTTTAACATACAGGGGGTCCCTGAAGTGGATGGACAACGCTTGACCACAGGTTCCTTGGATGAAAACAAGACTATTTAGCCTAACTTACCTATATACAAAAGTGCACGCCTACTGAGATATAGCCTTCTAAATATAGAACAGATTACCTAGTTTTTTTTTAAATAATTTGAAAACTGTTTTTCTTATAAACTTCAAATTTGGTACACATATTTTTTTGTATAAGGGCAATGTAAATATAGAATTTGGTGAGAATACATATACAGGATGTTCTCTTTCTAGTGCCTGTGCTATCCCGTATTTTTTTTTTGTGTGTACGCCAGTGACGACAGAATTTATATTTTTAAAAATAAGCACTATTTTAGAAGATTTTTTGCCTCTTACAAAATTTTGATATCGTTTATGGATTTCGAGTAAAATTGGTATTTTTTACACATTAAATAATATAAAATCAGTTTAAGATAAATAGAACATTCTAGTACGTGGTGCCATATAACAGAAAAACAAATTCATAACAATAATTAAAAGGTTCTGTGTCAAGCTAGCTGTGATTTAATTTTAGCTTACTTTATTTTTTATTGTAATTTATACTTTTGCTGAACAAACTGATATGTTAGTAGTTTTGGGTTATTGTGAAGGAAATTGTTGTGCTACTGTTCGAACATATGCTGAAAGATTTCCTAATCGAAGAACTCTAAATCATAAAACATTTGCTAATGCGAAGAGACGCCTTCGGGGAACAGGACGTTTTTTACCTGTAACATTAAATCGTGGATATTGTACGGCCGGAATTATTCAGCTGGAGGAACAAATTTTGGAAAGGGTCGAAGAAATTCCTCAAGTAAATAAAAGGCGTTTAGCGGCATAGGTTGGCTTTCAAAAAGTACTTTAATAGAGTATTGAAAGACCAGTTATTACAGGTTACAAGTATTACAGGGTGCAGGTAAGTATTACAGGTTACTAAAGGTCTAACAGGTGGATAGGTAGAGGAAATAATGTCCCTTTAAAATGGCCACCTCGATCCCCGGACCTAAACCCATGTAATTATTTCATTTGAGGAGCGTTGAGGACCATAGTTTAAAATAACTTTTCAGTAAATACAGAAAACGAATATGGGAAAGAATACAACATGAAATTAATGTTANGGTTGGCTTTCAAAAAGTTCCTTTAATAGAGTATTAAAAGACCAGTTATTACAGGTTACAGGTATTACAGGGTACATGTAGGTATTACAGGTTATTAAAGGTATAACAGGTGGATAGGTAGAGGAAATAATGCCCCTTTAAAATGGCCACCTCGATCCCCGGACCTAAATCCATGTAATTATTTCATTTGAGGAGCGTTGAGGACCACAGTTTAAAATAACTTTTCAGTAAATACAGAAAACGAATATGGCAAAGAATACAACATGAAATTAATGTTATGAGGGGTAATGCACAAATATTGGATAATTTTTAATTTTCGAAGAACTAATGTTTGCGTTTAGGAACAAGAAAGTAACTTTGAGCATTTACTAAAATATTATTTTAATGTGATTACAAATATCAGTTTATTTAAAATGTTAATGTTGACTTTCTTACATTATTAGTTGATATTGTTTATTTAAAATATTAGTGTTGATTTTTATTTTATTGATTGATAATACTAATACCAAAAATGTATACTTATTTTTTTAATGTGACGTTTTTTCGTTATTACTCCCCGCTTTGAGGCTGCCGTTATAAATTATTTTTTATAAATCGGAATTTTTGCCTATATTTAACGTGTAAAAAATGCGAATTTTATTCGAAATCAATAAACGATATCGAAATTTTGTAAGAACAAAAAAATCTTCTAAAATAATGCTTATTTTTAAAATATAAATTCTGTCGTCATTGGCATACACACAAAAAAGTTACGGAATAGCCAGTGGCGCACAGGCACTAGAAATAGAACATCCTGTATATGTATTATCTCCAAATTCTATATTTACCTTGCCCTTATATAAAAAAATAATTGTACCAAATTTGAAGTTTCTAAAAAAAATAGTTTTCGAATTATTAAAAAAAAAAATAGGTTATCTCTTCTATATTTAGACGGCTATATCTCGGTAGGCGTGCACTTTTGTATATAGGTAAGTTAGGCTAAATAGTCTTATTTTCATCCAAGGAATCTGTGGTCAAGCGTTGTCCATCCTTTTCAGGGACACCCTGTATATTTTTTATATTTGATCAGTCTCAAAACAACAAAAATATTTTTGTACATAATGCATAGAATATTTTGACAGTATACGCTGGATTTTGCTGTCAAATATAAAAATTATTTGCTTTCTAAATAGCTGGTTTGTAGTATTATTTTTTAACATTCGTATCAGAGAATATAGATACATAGTAAATATACAATTAACTTATTTCAGCATATTTTTTCAAGAAATGTTGGGTTGAAATTATTATGTCTTGTGCACGAGAGAAAGGATGCAAATAATATTCTGTTAAGCTGATAATTAACTTTTTACGCGCAAAAAGGCCATTTTACATGGCAGTAGTGAATGTGAGATCATAAACAACTCGTATACCCTCGGGAAATGTTTTGACAGAATACACGAAGGACAAAAGTCACGCGAATACGTACTTACCAATTTAGTATCCTTACAAAGTGCGAGTGAGTTACAAAAATAAATTAGTTTATTTACAAAAATTTAGCTAGTTTAGAACAGCCTTGTGCCTGAGATCTATTATTGTACCGTGTGAATTAATTTTACTAAATAATATTTTCTGTTAGCGGACCTAGTATACAAGTATAGAAAACAAATTTAAGTACATATTTTTACAAATTATGTTCTTTTTATTGTCATTAGGAAGTACATAGCGCAGCTAATTAAGAAACAAACGAAAAAAGTAATTCTTCACTGCACGAGCGGCTTGATTAAAAACACGAGCCAAACTAATATTTTTAAAAGCCACGTGAGTGCAATAAATAGACTTTTTACACGTGTACGAACTGTTCTAAGTGAAGTCGCCATTGTCGTTATTAAAATCTGATTATAAAATATCCATTAAAAATGCCCCTAGAAGTGCCAGGAACGCGGAAATTATAACTTTAATATCGGAAAGATCACTAAAACAACATAAATTGCTGTATAAATGATAAAGCGATTAGTAGGTTTCGACGAAGTGAAGAATCTTACGACTAGTAGGCTATTGATTATGGGATTTTAAAAGGAACTATGATGTTCAAGATATTTTTATTACATGAATCGTTCAAATGGTCATCTTAGATGAAAAAATAGCGAAGTGCTATTAAATTAAAGGGTGGAAATTGGAGATAGGGGTGAAAATGCACCCCTTCCAGGTTTTTAATTGTAGCTCGAAAACGAAGCAAAATTTTGCTATAGTTCATAGAGAAAATTATTTAGAGAATTGAATTTTCCATAGAAATGGCTTATTTAATTTAAAAGGAAAATTTTATGCAAAAAATCGTTAGTAAACTATTGTAAAAAAGCAAAAAATAAGATTTTTTTATCTTTTTGATCTAATTTATGTTAAAAACGAGGAAAATCTTATCTTTGACCGGTTTGACTCAGTCAATATTAGTCAAAAAACGCGAAAACGCATCATTTTGAAGGAAATCTCATCTAGTTTTTTTGTACAGCAATTTTCTTTGCCTACTTCTACTAAAAAAAAATAGTCAAAAAGTAAAAAAAAAATTTTTAAATCTTTTTTTTTACTTTTTTAAAATTGTTTATTAACGATTTTTTGCATAAAGTTTTTCTTTTAAATTTTTTGAATAAGCCATTTCGATGGGAAATTCAATTATCTACAAAATTTTTCCTACGAACTATACCGAAATTTTGCTGCGTTTTCGTGCTATATTTAAAAAGTTCAATCTATCTTCAGTTTCAACCCTCTAATTTAATAGCACCCCGCGGTTTTTTAATTTTTAATGACCCTTCGAATAAGTCGTGATGAAAATCCTTGAACGAATCCTTCCTTTTTTTAAAAAAAATGGGAATTAAAACGTATAAAGGTAAACGCGACGAAAATCGAAAAATTGGCTAAGTTTGAGCGGCCATATATCAGTCAATTCTCATCCAAAAATACTGTACAACCTCTTTTTTTAAAGGAAATTTTATCTACTTTTTTTATGAGGCAATGCCTATACCTATCTTTACTCAAAAAAATATTAAAGGCAAAAAAGTAAAAAAAAATGAAAAAATCGAATTTTTTGCTTTTTTCAAATTGTTTATTAACGATTTTTTGCATAAAATGTTCCTTTTAAATTTTTTAAATACGCCATTTTGATGGAAAATTCAATTCTCTAAATAATTTTTCCTATGAACTATATCGAATTTTTCCTTCGTTTTCGAGCTACAATTAAAAAACTGAAAGGGGTGCATTTTCACCCCTATCTCCAATTTCCACCCTGTAATTTAATAGGACTCTCCGGTTTTTTTCATCTAGAATGACCCTTTGAACGATTCATGCAATAAAATTACTTGAACGTCATAATTCCTTCTAACCCTGTTTTTTGGAATTAATAATAATAATAATAATAATAAATAATAGCCTATTGCTTATTACTCGCAAAAGGCAAAGCATATAAATTCGTCGCGTCATTGGTCAGAATACACGGTGAAAACTTTAAAGATAACTGAAAAAGACATCTATCTTAAACAATTTTCTGGGTTAACCTCTTATATAAAACTACAGTCTGTATACACAAATTTGGAAACGAAGTACCTAATAATAATGGTGAAGGTATTTTTTTTACAATAATTCCTTTATGTGAAGTTACAAAAGTGCAGCAATTTTTGGTATTACTATTGCATACAGGGATGAACTTGTGTTGATGATATTAGTAATACGTTGATTCCAAAAAACCAACATTAACAGCAAAAAGGTGAAATGTACAATGTATAGCAAAATATACAATGTATAGCTGAAAACAAAACCAACAGCACAATATCGATTTTTAGTTGCTGTAATGGGAAGTATTTTGTTCAGCTGATGCATTATTTGTAGGAACATACCAAAATACACCTTTCAGTTTATTATGTTATTAATTATATCCATTATGTATATGTAGTCATATCCAAAAAATATGGGGTATGTGTTAATAAATATTTTCTGTAATATCTTCACAACCGAGCAAAATTTCGACTCTTGAGAGGTATACATTTTTGTGTAAAATAAAATTCCTATTTCTGATAGTTCCATGTAGAAATTTAAACGTACAAAAAAGTTATAGAAGAATATTCACAAAGGGCTGTAGTAAAATGAACGCCCTGCATGATTTAACCTTATAGGAGCATAATCACTGTATACTTCATGACGAGAAACTAAGCAAAAGATAATTTCGCTTAAATTGGTTAACTGGGTTAAGGAGAAAACAAGAAATAAAAAAATTTTAACACCCTGTAACTTTTTTGCGGCATTTTCCGTTTAAGCAAGTTTGGTTAAACCGACACCATTTGGATTCTAGATTATACCCTTGAAGAATGTATCATTCGTTATGTGACACCCTGTATATAAAAGATATTTCTTCAAAAATTTTTATATTTGTTATTTATTTATTAATATTCATTTTTTGCAAAGCCAAAAGCGATTTCCGTTTAATTTTCCACAAGTAGGATATGTTTTTGTATTTTCACTGAAAACAAAGTTGGTTGCTTGCATTAATATATTTATTCAAACTTTTTGGTCCCTAAACAAACAGTCAGATGTAATGATAATAAAACTATAATATACAAAAGCAAGGCACAGGTTCGACCGTCATGTTAATTAAGAGAAAATATCCTAAAATAACAAAGAAAGAAGATAAATATTGTTTTAACACACAAACAGATTCCAAAAGTTAATTTGAAAAAGGAATACCTAATTTCTGAAGGATGTTCCGACTGAAGCAATAAATATTTCAGTGAAATATTGCTACATAATTTTCATCTGTTGTAATAATCCATCATGTGTTTATTTTGCGCATTGAGCAAAATGCCTTTTCGTTTTCCATCCAAAACAAACATTATGATCTTTGGAAATAATCCTTTCTAACGAAGAAAAGCACTTTGAAGGATACACTGCAAGCGCAATTAGCTGAATTTATATTTCCCGATGAATATAAACAGAACTATCACTGCTACAAAGAACGTAACGGCTAAAGTAAGTTAGCACATACATATATAAACAAGAAACCAAGAGCATTAAACTTACTACTTGCTAATTAAGATATTCCCTGGCGCATTACCATCAATTAAAAGCAATTTAAAATGATAAGTAAATGCAGCTGCAGCAAATTTCCCATATCACCAGACAAAACTGGCAATCTTAAATTATTGTATCGTAATTTTTAATTAGTTGTTCGTACGCTGTACTGATTTGCCAAGCTTGTTAAAAAGAACGTGTTTGTTAAAACATAATGTTTTTATGTTGGAGTTTTTCTTTTCACACATCATAGTACTAAAGTGAGGTGATTAGGATCTATCAAAAGTGTTCAAAGTTTCACAAGGCTCTTTCGTTACATTTAAGATTTTGAAAAAATGTTACTGGGAAAATGAGTTCGACATCATCTTAAAACACTGTATGTCACAAATGTAACAACAAATATTCCCACGACAGAAATAAGTGTATTTAAAGCTATGATACTGATTTAGGTTTTGTGTATTTTTCCACTTGCAAAAAAAGATTAACGAAATGTCACTCAGATGTTGCATAATATTTTTGTTGCTGTTGTCTGCTTCGGATTGTATGGTATTTATTTCTCGTCTTTCAATATCCACGATCAACAAGGATCAAAGGTCAAAGAATAATTTAATGCATATGTTTCTCTATGAAATAAATTCAAGGACGCAAATAATATTTTGAAACGTAGCAAAATAAATTACCTCCACAATAATAATAACCCCCAAACTTTGGAAATTAAGCTTGCAATAATAAAAAAAATTATCGGACTTAACATGCACATGCTTCCTAGAGAGAATGAGTTACATTTTTCAAAAAAGAATGGATTACTCAAAAGTTCATTATACATTTTGAAGAAAAATAATATGGATATGACATGTTCTCACTTCTGAAATTTTCCCGAATCTATAAAATATTGCACAAAATTTTTTGATTATATTTTCTTTTACTTATTTTTATCTGGCTACGTGTTCGTAATAAAACCACGACGTGTTCATAATGTGGTTTGTTTAATACATCCGGTACATCGAAGTAAACTAATATTCAATAGGACAAAAAACTACAGTCTAAAAAATGTTGCCAATATTTTTCCGCTTCTAATAAATTTACAATATGTTGGATCGCATAAACAAAAAGGTTTAAAATATTCTTTTACTTATGAATGTGAAAATTATGTGTGCCTGTTGATTTTAGGTTTATTTATAACTAAGAACGGCGGTGACAACATTTTTAACATTAAGGCGATGTTTCGCATTGTTAGCTCTGTCCTGTCCAAATTTGGTTATTGCAACTCTCTCTTTTTCGAAAGTTCAATACCTATGCATGTTTTCAGCCATGAAAATTGAATTATTCCAAATATTTCGAATTTTCACTACCAAGAACGGCGGTAACAACATTTTTAACAGTAAGGCGATGTTTCGCATTGTATTGGCTATGTCCTGTCCAAATTTAGTTAGTGCAACTCTCTCAGTTTCGAAAATTCAATACCTATGTATGTTTTCGGCCATGAAAATTGAATAATCCCAAATATTTCGAATTTTCACTACCGAGAACGGCAGTGACAATATTTTTAACAGTAGGGCCATGTTTTGCATTGGAGTAGCTATGTTCTGTTTAAATTTGGTTAATGCAACTTCCTCGGTTTCGAAAATTCATGTATGTGTTGTGCAAGGAAAATTGAATAATAGGCATTTAATTAATTTTTTTATTGCATATTGCATCATGGACAATTGGGAAAATATGTTGCATGGTTAAATAATATTTCGGGAATATTTTTATTGTGTTCCCTTGGAAACTAATACACTATTTTTAATATGCTCGAATTGTGCACACTTTTATTCAATTAAAAAAAAAATTATTAAATCCGTATCTCCACAGAAACTTGTTTTTAAAAAGAATTTATTTTACATTTAAATATATGGCTGTCGTTGAAATGAAGAAAGCACAGTGTTATTTTAATTCTGTATACATACGTATATTTTATAAGTCTCTATATATTTATTTTTATTTTTTACTGCTTTTGTAAAATAAGTACAATGCAAAGTCCATTTAAAAATGACTAAAATAATAATCCTCTCATGTACAGCAATTAAGAAGTATAGGATTTCGCACCATGTAAATTTTATTTTTAACTTCCGGAAATAAAGTTTTTTATTTAAATTGTAAGACCTTTGAAAAGCTCAACCATACATTTACAGGAAAAAAAAGTTGAATGTCATATATGGGACTTCTAGATCTAGTAATATTTCTTTTTATTGTAATACTATGTATTTTTTAAAATGTTTGTAATCTATAAGCTTTTCTGATTTGAAAAATATAAAGAATGGCAATTCCACAATTCCGCAAGCTAGTCCACACCCAATTGAAATAACACTTTTTCTTGAATATTTATAGTATTTGTTATTTAAATAAATCTTACATTGGTAACATTTTGAGTTAGGTTGCTAAACTATGTGTGTCGTATTGGTATACCAAATCTAACTAACTAAAATATGTTCTTGATTACAACCAAGGAAACTGTTACGTTGTTTGACAGCAGAATCTAAACGGCGGGTCAGTTACTATTTATTTATACATAACTTTGTGCTTTCCGTACTCAGAAATGCGTAATATTAACAAGGAACGGAGTGATTTTTACACACTACATTTTAATTCTTCTAACTAGAATTTATGTTGATAAGCTAATTTCCTTATGAAAATCTTAGATTACTCAAAATTCAACACCAATATAATTTTACTCGTAAATAAAGTTATTATTTTACTATGAATGGATATGCAATCTAGCTTCATCTAACTCAAGGCACAGCACTTTAATTTAATTGAAATGAGATGAATCTGTATTTTGAAGGCAGTAAGTAAATTTTTCCTCGCAAGTGTAACTTAAATAGCTCCATCTATTAAAATGAATATATCGGATTACTTAATAATAGTTATAAGATATTACACTCTTAATTAAAACACCTTGTATACAACATATCCCAGAAACAATTACTAAATTTTAACTATAATTGTGTTCTACTCATCAAAAGTATGAATAATTTTGCTGATAATTGTTTTGGAAACTCAATTTTTTGTCCTGTGTTTTGTATCCATTAGAATAAACAAGCTGCCTGTGAATTAAAGTTTTTGCTAGCCTGAACATAATAGACTAGTACTAAGTTCACATTTTTGCCTTATTTCATTACGCAGCTCAGCATTTCGACATAAGCAGTGTCCCAAAAAGTTAAAATATTTTAAGGCTAATAGTTTTTGGAAGAAAAATATTAGACAAAAGTTGTTGGCGCTTATTTCTGGGACGTCCTGTACATATAGAAAATAATTTTAAATATATATTTTTTAATTTAAATCCTGACGGTTTCCCTTTATTAAAATCTAACGAAAATGACAAGCGTTGCAGATTTGAATATAAATAAAAAAATACTGAAACAAACATATGTGTTTACATTTTTGAAATCAGAAAAATTTTCAAATTTTTTAAAATATAAAAAATACAGGACGTTCCGTCAAAAACAAAACATAACTTCTAGAAGTTCATGTAATCTTCATTTGTTTTTTTATAAATATGAATTTACAAAAGTTACAATTTTCGGTGGAAAACCTTTTAAATAAATAAGAAATAGTTTTCTTCTTTTTAAATTTTTCCTCTTATAAGGGTCAAACATATTTTGCATAGTTTGAAAGAATATATTAATCTTATTTCCTATAATTATTTACTGTTTTTTTGTTTAATTACATTGTACAAACAAGGGAAGGGGAAATAAATTTAATTATTAAAAAACTATTCTGAATGGTAAACAAATAACCCCTTTTATCCAAAGGATTCAGTGATGGAATTAGTTTTATATCCTTATTTTTTTCATACACTGTAAATATTGTTCAGTTTTCGTTCTCAAACCTATCAAAAGAAATAACGGAAAATTATTTAGCGCACAGAGATCTTTATTTAAAGTCTAAAAGCAGTAGTATCCGGGAATAGACCAAATACGAACAGAACCACTAAAATATACATTGTCCAGTATATTTGCGATCCATTAGTTCATTTAATTAATACAATTATTGATACGGATGATGTTCCTTCAGCTTTCATCGCTAATAACAAATTTCGCAAAAACTATTTGAAGAGGTCATAAAATCCAGATTAACTTCTTATTTAAAAAAATTCAATATTATTTCTAAAAATCAGTACGGCTTTCAAGAAGACATATCCACCCAGGATGCAATTGTTCGTCTAACAAGAAACATATACTATAATTCATTAGATAAACAAAATCCTTCGCTGGCTACTTTCTTAGATCTAGCAAAGGCTTTTGATACAATCGAGTTCTCAAAACTTTTTACCTCTTTAGAAGGTCTTGGCATACGTGGAGTTAATTTGAAATTATTTCGTATGTTTTTACAGGAAAGGATTGAATATGTACGTTTAAATGATACATATAGTAATACAAGTACAATTAAATATGGTGTTCCCTAAGGGATTGTCCTGGGGCCTTTGCTATTTATAATATATGTAAATAACCTTTTACTTAGAAAACCCAAATCAAATAATTGCATTTGATGATGATACGGTTACATTTTATACAGGATCTGATTGGTCTACGCTGAAAAATAAGGTAGAAAAAGATTTCTCAAACATAAAAAATGGTTTAACAACATGACTTACTATAAATTTTGATAACACAATATATAATATTCCATTTTCATAATATAAAAATGAATTACCAACATATAGTGTTCTGGATATAAAGGATGGTAGACAGACAATACATATAAATTCAACTAGTAACTTGAAATATTTAGGAATTTACATTGATTCACATCTAAAATGGGTTATACATGCCGATTATGTAGCTAAAAAACTCAGGTCTGTTATATGTCTGTTCTATAACATAAGAAACATTTTAAATACTGAATATATGAAGAATCTATATAATGCACTTATAAAACCTCATTTAACTTATGGCATTTTGGGATGGGGTGGTATATTAAAGCCTCACTTAAAAGATATTGACATACTTCCAAAAAGATCGTTTAAAATAATTTTAAATAAAAATATAATATACCCTTTTGATAAAATATTAGATGAAATAGGAATGTTTGATTTGAGACAAAATTATTTTTATTGCCTATGTATTTATTTATATAAAAATAGGCTATTATTACAGCAACCTGATCATAACTATGGTACAAGATTTAAAACCCAAAGTTATAAAATTGAATTTATACAAAAAAACTATAGGCCAGAGAGTCTTAGCTTTCTGGGACCTACGGTTTTTAATTCATTACCACTTAGAGTTACTTCAATAAAAAATATAAATTTATTTAAATGAGAATGTAAACGATAATACCCATAATAATATAGATTTAAAGAGTAGCTAAATATAAAATTTAATTCTGTATAAATTAGTAATAATTACGTGTTTTGTTCTATTAATTACTGTTTTGTTTTTATTTTTGTGTTAGGAATGATTTACCATTATAAATTGTCCTCACGTACAGCGTACTAATGCTCAGTGAGTATTTTGATATTTGTGAATTTACAAGTTCTTCACTGTATTTTATAGAATTTTAATTAATGTGTGCTTGAAAAAACCTGTAATTATTATTTCAATAAATATCCTTATTATTATTACTGTTATTATTATTTAAAAAAATAATTTCGTTTTCTTTTATTAAATTTAAAATTTTAGGGTGTTTTTTAACACACGCCTTCCATTCAATTACAGCTGTAAGAGGCAATTTTGGAAACATTTTTTGTAATTAATTTATGCTCATTTCAAAGGATACCAATTTTTGCAGAAGTTAAAGTGATATTTATATTTTAATTTAGGTATTACCCGGGATTGCTAATTTCTAGCATACCTATTTATTTCTATTTATTTATTTATTTTTTTCCTTAAAAAAATAATAAATAAATTGTAACTGTTCCTAATACATCAAGAGTCAAGAAAAACTGGTCTTGATCTGCAGCAATAAGTACCATATGGGACTATAATTTTAGAATTTTAACAAATTAAATGTTTAATTTTTGTTAAGAAAATAACAGATAATCTCAATTAAAATTATAATTTCAAGAATATTTCCTGTAAATTCGACCATAATTTGTTAATTAAACGTGGAACTGGTTAACTACTCTTCACCAGCCACTTTTTCCGGCATCTCTGGAATTACAGTCACGAGGACATAATAATAAATTAATTAGAGACACGACGTCCAAATGCACCGTAATAAATGTAAGGTTATAATTGCATTGCCGGCACGAACTCCTGAGAACGGCCTGGAAACTGGCCACCGCTCCCAGGCCGGAGTGGGAGCGAGCACGGGGGATCTGGTGGCTTACCTGTAGTGAAGAATAGCGCACTCCAGCACCATATAATTGGGGCTTTGCTCATAGCTGCCCCATGCCATCAATTCACCACCACAGCACACATTTCGCAGGACGGTTCCCGAACGAAAGCCACACACCGACTATTCCTGTGCGATCCTCTGGCACGCTATCAGGATGCGCGCGTCCCTGCAAGGGATGCGAAATCAAGGCATGGTTAACGGCCATATCATCAGACCTACTCAATATCTACCCATGCCTCCCTCCGATGCTGAATATATTAACAAAGTTTTCATCGGCGTTTGGACTCTGAAAGGTCGGTGTGTTGGGTGCTTTGGAAATTAATTTTTCCGAAAACCGTCATAAAATATCGTCATTAATATTTTGTATTGTCATTAAAAAAAACTTTAGTTAGCCGAAACGAAATAGTCATTTGTATATCTAGAACGCGAAATTACTATTTCGCGTTCTAGTTCAAAAATGGAAGTCAAATATCCATTCGTGAAAGCAAAAGCATTTCGCGTTAGAAATGCAAACAATATTTTTTGGAACACTAATAAAAAAAGACAGTTGTGTTATACAAGGTGTTAAAAAAAGAGTGTAAAATATTTCAGGAAGTTAATATGAACCAAAATAAGCAGAAAAGTCTTAATAAACATGGGTCCGCAAAGTAACGGTTGCGGAGATATGGGACCACTATTAGTTTTTCAAACATTTTATTTTATTAGGAATAAACCGACAAAGGAAGCTTTTAACAAGTAAAAAACAAAGTTACAGAAGATCTTCAAAGTGCCCTCCGTCCATTTCCAAGCAGGCACGACATCAGCGTCTCAACGATATTCGAACTCTTTCGAAAACACCCTCCTTGGTTTGGATTTCTTGACACTTTTGATTAATCCGTAGCTGCAGCTCTTCCAGGCTATTTACAGGAGTACCATACACTAATGTCTTCAAATATCCCCAAACAAAGAAATCTAAAGGGTTTAAATCAAGCGATCTTGGAGGCCATAAAACAGGTCCGGCCCTTCCTACCCATCTATGTGGAAAAGTTTGCTGTAAATGCTCTCTAACGGCCATGGAAAAATGAGCTGGAGCACCATCATGCTGGAACCACATTTGTTGCCTCTGATTCAAAGGAATGTCTTCCAAAAACTCATACAGTGTGTTCTGCAGAAAGTTGAGGTAAGCAGCGCCTGTTAATCGGTTTGGTAAAACAACAGGACCTAGAAACCTGTCACCTACAATACCCATCCAAATGTTTAATGAAAAACGTGCCTTGTGTCCAGATTCTATTAGAGCATGAGGATTTTCGTCGGCCCAAATATGCGTATTGTGAAAATTAAACACTCCATTTCTTGTGAACCCGGCCTCATCAGTAAAAAGAATGTTTGCAAGAAAACGAGGGTCTTCAGCATCATGACGTAGAAACCAGCGGCAAAAAAACAAATGTGCTTGATGATCATTTATTGGATTTAAGGCCTGTACTCGTTGCACATGGTATGGATAAAGCAGTTGCTCATGAAAGATTCTCCAAACAAGAGGACCACTAATTCCTTCCTCGGCTGATATTCTCCGCACACTCGTACCTGGATTCTGCTCTACCAGTGCTAGAATTTCTTCTTCTGCTCTAGGAGTGGATACCGACCTTGGTCTTTCAGATAAATGGCACTGTTTGCTCAAGGAACCGGTATCACGCAATCTTTGGTGAATTCTTCCAAACATGCGTTGTGAAGGATCTAGCGATTTGGATAAGCGTCAACGTAAAGACGTCGCGCTTCGGTGGCGTTCCCATTAGCACAACCATACATGAAATGCATGTCTGTTAATTCTGTGTTAGAGTAACCAGCCATAGCGAAAGAAAACTTGTGCACTGAAAACAACTGTCAAATACGTACTATTTATTTTACTAAACATCAACCAATTATTATAAGAAAAAAGGGGCTAAAAAACATAAAACATTCCATATCTCCGCAACCGTTACTTTGCGGACCCATGTTTATTGAGACGTTTCTGCTTATTTTGGTTCATACTATTGCCTCCTTAAATATTTTACACTCTTTTTTTAACACCCTGTATACAAAGATTTAATTTATTTTTGACGGCACGGTGACTATCATAATGATAGAAACCTAATACACAACAAAAATTAGTTGTTTGAAAAAGTAGTGTCAGAATTATACAGGGTGTTTGGAAAAGTTGGTCCAAAATTTAAGGGAGTGAAAGTAGAGCCAAAAATAGTAAAAAAAAATTCCTATAAGCATCGCACCGTTACTGAGATATGGCCCTCCAAAGGGGTCTTATCATTTGGATATTTTTAAAAATAACTTTCTCTCTGATTAAGATAACGGAATGAAAGTTGTAGGGAATAATCATACCGTAAGGGTGTTTAACTACCATAAGTTTCATGAAAATCAGTTATAAATAAGGATAGTTTTGTAACTAGGAGCTCCATCTTGCAAAAAACCATATTTGCTCGTAGTCCAAGAGGAATATCGTCTAGCAGGTCTAGAAGATCATTTTCCAAAAAGCTTAGATATTCAACACCTCCAATTGATTCGGTAGAAGGAATGGTCCCAAAAGATGATTGCCAACAATGTCGGCCCAAACATTCACCGAAAATCCCCGTTGATGACGAGTTTCAACAGTGGCATGGGGATTTTCATCACACCACGTATGAAGATTGTGCAAATTGATAACCCCAACCCGTGTAAAGTAAGCTTCGTCGGTAAATACGAAGACAGGCAGCATGATTTTCTTGAAGCATACCTTAAACCACTGTTTCCATAGCTCTTACATGAATTTTCCGAAACAATCTTGCAGAAGGTTGCCTTCTATCAGGAAAACGTTGCCGATACTCTCTTTGAGCCGCCAAACTAATTCTAGTAGACAACACTCATATTTTCATCACCTAAACAATTGCAGAGGAGCGTTTGAAACAATGGCAGATATTTGTTAACATGCAAAATCTACAATGTTTAGTAAACTTACGATTCAAAGAAGAGTATTTTCAAGTATAATATGGCTAATTTATACAAAGAAATTTTTTCTAAGTCACCAGTATTTTGATATTTATCCCAAGTCGAAGACAACTAAAGATTCCCACAATACATTGTTGATTGTTTTCACAAAGAATTATTTCTTATCATATTCTTTGCACAAGAAAATTCTTCTTAGAAAAGTTATTGCATATCGTTTGTTAGTTTATATTTATTATTTATTTTTTAAATATTTTTATATATTGTGTTTTTTTTAACCTGACAAAAATACATAATTTTTTAAGTCCACCTTGTATTTAAAAAACAATTAATATGTTTGCATATACATTTGACTACCACAGAAGTGTGTACTCAATTTTAACTCGATTGATGAAACTGTTAGAAAAATATGGGGCAAAAAGTGTCTGAAAAAAGTAACGAACGACTTCAAGCGGTACCATATGGGAATGTTTTAGAGTTTTATCACCGAAAAAACTATGTACAATTATTCGTAGAACACCCTGTACATCAAACTAACAATGAGAATAATTAACTGCCACTTTTTCTCTAAATACATATATTAAATAATGTTAACCTAGAATATCCTCCGCAGCGAATAATAACGCCCTTCCAAAAATGTGCTTAACAAACCAGTAAATGTAATTATTCCCCATAACATGTTTTAAGCTTATTCCTTTCACAATCCGAGATAATTCTTAACTTGCCATTGTTAATCTTCTTCCGCGTAATTGAATTAGCTGCTCCTTTTTGTATTTCCTACTTTTTTATTGCTTTATTGAATTAAGTTCTTAGTATTGCAGGAAACAAAATGAAAGCTATTTCTCATTTCTTAACATATGTCTCTAATTTGGTTCAATCTACAGTAGCCCAAAATATTTGGGTTATCACAGAAAAAATAATGTTTCACTTATTTTAGGACCAGACGTTTATCCTTTTTTTTTACATTGTGGTCCAGTAAGAACCAGAACTCTATTTGTCTAATTTCTAATAATTTCAATTATCCAATAAAATTTTTTGAAAATATTATTTTTAACAAAATGCGATTTGTACTGTAAACTAGGTATAGATGCTTATAGGATAACTATATTAAATCAATTATTGTTTCCCTAAAGCCAAAAAAATAGTGGAGAAATTAGAATAAAGTTTGTTTATCCACAATCACCTTATAATCGGACTTTTATCCACACATATGAACCATATAAAGTGATACTTTATCCACTAGTGGGATAAAGTAACTAGTAGAATAATAAAAATGTAATACACCTATAATAAATCAAATTTAATTAATTTATTTATTAACATTAACATTTTCAGTTATAGTAATAGACATTTCGTTTTATGTTTTATCACATTTAACTTCTTTTCCGTTAATAACAACCCTTGTAGCATTGTTGCCATCATTTTCAGAACGCATAACATCTGCCGAAGTTTGTGAAGAATTTGCACAAGTTACGGATGTCTCTTTTTGTAAGGAACAACCATATTTTCCTTGGATTTTCCTTGCAATATCAAGTTTATTAAATATAGACTCCTCAACATAACTTTCTGCTATAGAGGAGCTCTTCCATCCACCATGCCGTTTGATGGTTGTAATATCAGCATCTTTATTGGCCAATAAAGTTGTTGAAGTGCTTCTCATATAATTGCCGTACAATATGCTTCTGGATTTGCGATATTCAGGAATGAAGCAACTATTGAGGGTATCTTCGCCAATGTGTTGATTCCAACAGGCTCAGAAGTACAATTTTGATTGATGTATCTTAAAAAGAATATATCTTGTGTTAGGCGAATTGCGGGGCAGAGAAATATATCTTCTGCATATTTCAGCAGCATTCAAGCAAAATCCTTCTTCTATAATTGTAAATTTTCTTGAAATGCCCGTCTTGGCGACAGGTATTGAAAAACTATTTTTCAAATTTGACATTTCGACAGACACCAGAAACCCCATTATTAGTGCAACATAAAATAATTCAAAGTTCACTATATACCTAACAACAAATAAAAGGAAATATTACCTTAATCATTAAATATTCTTTATCGGAAGCTCTAGTAAAAAATTCTTCAATATGTGCTTTTTCCAATACTGCAGCTTTTTTGCGTTGTATATAGCTTGTTATATTTTCCAATATCTACATTTTTGTAGACTTTTATAGTAGCCTTCAACATAGAATACTTCGACCACATAGATAAAATTGCATATTTTTTCTTCAAATTTAAAAAATACGATAACATGACTTCTTCATTTATTGCCATTAGTCTCCATATTTTCCTCCGTTCGTTAAATTCGGCGAACACGTAATGTTCCCTGGATTTCGCTGGCAATAAATGGAAAATTGCTTCTTGAGCTTCTTCAAAAACAGTCACAGGAATCAGATAGAACTGTTTATTAAATAGTTCATAATAAACAACGTACCATAGCAACCAGGTATAACAAAACCTATCACGTTTCATTGAGTACTAATAAGAAATGTCAAGTTGTGCGAATATTTTTTTTATTTTATTTTTGTATTGCATTCTTGTTTTAATTGCTTTTATCTACTAACTACGTTCTCGCGTTTAAACATTCTTGCGTGGATAAAATACTACTTAAAACGCTTATACAATAAATAACTATCATCTGTTTTAAAGGAATTATTTACAATACACTTTGTTTTTTGTTTCTTTAACTGTGTATTGCAAACAAACAACATTATTATTATTATTTATTAAAGAAACATAAATAATACATTTCTCATGAGACAAAAAGAAGACAAGATCATTCATATAGATTGTAGAAGGCAGGGACCCCAAAACAGAACCTTGTGGCATCCCATTCCACACTCACTAAGTTTAGATCAGATGTTGCTTCTTAGAGCGAGACATTGGTTCATGGAGATGAGATAATATTTAAAAAGTTTTAATGGAACGCCTTTAATGCCGTACTTGAAAAGTTTCTCAATGAGAAGATCATGAAAAATACGTTCAAGCGCCTTGCTAAGATCGCATAGAGTAAGCCCGACAAGCTTACCTTTTTCCAAACCATGAACGGTATAACTCACAATTTGGAAAGAGCATCCACAGTTGAGAGACCTTTCCTCAAGCCAAACTGACCATTATGTAGTAACTGATTCGAAGAAATGTAACACTTACATCACCTTTTTCAACTCACTTTAGTGAGTTTAAAAATATCAAGGAAAATGAAATAAAATGAATTTATCAGTACATCAGCAATATCTTGAATCAAAACTGTAAATATCTTGCAAATCAAAACAGTTTGCAATCCTTAACTATCTTATCGCATCGCAGACATCACACTCAGAGATTTGTAAAAATACAAACAAGGAAGAAACTATTGGAATTTTACTTATTTCGTACTTCGTATTTCGAAGAACTTCCAGATCACCAGAAAGTGATTTAGCTATTATTTTAGTCACAGAAGTAAAGTAATGGTTAAATTGTTACTGTTTAGTTTGTAGTTCAAATTAATTACCATTAAAGTTAACCGATTTCAAAATATCTCTATTATGGTTAATAGAATTATTCATATAATCCCCACAAGCCTTTTTCTTAGCGTAAACCTTGTAAACATCTTTGATGTTTGGATCATCAAAACTATCGCATACGATTTTGATACATCTTCCACCTCTTGTGATTCAATTTTTTTGCAGAAAATGATAATAATCCTTTCCTTGCATGCAACGAGTCCTATCCTAGATCGTCAGCCGAGTCTCTGCCTGAGGCAACATGTAGCAACTTCCATCCATGCAACATGCAACAGCATTAGCCCAATTTCATTTAATAACAACACTATGTTATGAAACTTGAAAACAGTTTCTAAAAAGCGCGGCTGTTTATGTACGGCATCTTTGTTATCGATCTATTTAGTACAACGTCGTAAAATTTCCCTACTCTGATAAAGATTTTATTACGAGGAAAAGGATAGACTAAGAAGTCCATTATTATTCAAAGGTTCACCACCACAAAATTGTATCTGAAAAGCTGATACAGTACCGTTAATCAGTAGCTGCAAGTTGCAGACAATGCAGATTTCATGGAGCGTAGGAATCGACTCAATCGACAGCAAATATCAATGTATGCAACCCGTTTGCGGTAAACTGATATCGTAGGGAGTTTATAAAGAATCGTGGCTAGAATACATAAAGACAACTATAAGTTCTAACCGGAAGTGGCAAACTAATTATTCTTAGTTTACAGTAAAAAAAATAGTGCTTTAATAGCATTATACGGGGTTACTATACGAAGATTCGACCGTAAATTGTTGGCTTTGAAAAGCCAAAAAGATGAAAATTCTTATTCAACAATTTATAAAAAAAAAACGCAAAACACAGCAAAAATATCAATTCTGTTTATTCTTGCGGAATATACATACAGAGTGTTAAAAAGAGAGTAAAATTTGAAGAGCTTTGTTTCCGACATACAGGGTGTTAAAAGTTTTCGTAAAAAAATATTCTTATTTTCTATCCTCCAAGTGGGTAGACCAAATCAATTCTGCTAGTTCTGCATACACCAAACTTTTAAGATAACCCCAAATAAAGAAGTCAGGCGATTTAGGTGGCCATTGAACAGGTCCATCACACTGAGGGAAATATCTTTTAGCTATATGTAAAAATTGATTAACCATAAAAATAGACCCCAGAAAGGTTACGCTGTTGTCGTAACAAAAAACATTTTACTAAAGAAACCTACCAGTGGTTAGAAAGTTTTTTGTTAGCCTTCGATCTTCCACTCTAGGAAAAGTTTGTACTGCTGCTGTTACATTTTCATGCTAGAGGTTTTTTGACAATAACAGCAAATCTTCAGTGATTTTTCTTCAGTGACTGAAAAGTTACTTCAGATAAGAGATTTGCTTGTCAGAACTTGGCTTGATTCAATTAACTTTGTCTTTAAATTTTCGTTTTATATTTAAAAAGTTACAAGTAAAAATCAAAATACCTATTATTTGGACAGTTTCATTCCTTGCTTTTTTACTTTATATATATATAAAACAAAAGTTATAAACCAAATTTGACAGCTTATGAACATCATAGGCACTGTGATACAGCAGCAGACCTTTTTAATCTATAATCAGAGTATTCTTTACTAAGTAGTCAGAGATTCCTTACTGTGGTAATTAAAGCATTCCTTGCGAACTCAATTGATAAAGATTTCACCTTTCGCATTTTGCTATCAGAGCAGCTGTAAGTGTTCTATGGAATCTTTCTACTAGTCCATTACTTTGCGGAAGGTAAGTAGTAGTATGAATCCGATGAGAACCTAAATATCTTTTGTAAATCCTTAAAAAAGTTTTGACTCAAAAACTGATCCTTGATCTGTTATATACCAAAACGACAAACATATTCATTAAACAGTTTTTTTACTATAGTTTCTGTATTAACATTAGACAGAGGATAAGCTTCAGGCCATCTAGTGAATCTTTCAACCACTGTCAAAATATAACGATAATTTTGTGATGTTAATGGGCCTACAATATCAATATGAATGTGTTTAAAACGACTCTTTGGTATATTAATAGAACTAATTGGAGATTTAGTATGTGTTGTAATTTTAGCTTTTTGACAATCTATGCAAGCTTTTTTCTATAGAATGATCTCTACATTCATTTTTGACCAAAAATATCTTGGGGAATATTCGAGCAAAAATAATTGGACAGTTAGGAAAACCCTCAGCATATTCAATGATGAGCATCAAGTCCATTACCATAGGCATGTCCATACATAAAATGCATGTCTGTCATTTCTGCGTTGGTGTACAATGGCATTATTTAAATATTATGAAATAACTTTAATTTAATTATGTATGTATCATTGTTTGGATTGTTTGGATTATAAAAACCGTCTTTAGCACTTTTAGCTTTCGTTGACTATCACATGACATCTATTACGTTTATTAATCAACATTAATTTATCTGTTCAACAAATTTTATCGAATGTAAAAATTTTTATATATACACATCCCACATGGAAAAAATTTGTACAGCATTTCGCATGTGAGCTAAAACATAGAAATTCCTCTGAATTGGATACTGTATTTCCGGTATAAGCTTACGGCGCATTTTGTGTATTAATACGTTACTTGCAGGTCACTTTAAATAATTGATAATCCTCACACCATCCCGTTTCTCCGACCTGCCAGTCATTTCATGGCCCACGCGTTATCCTCCGCAATGGAATGCCCCTTGCATACCGTCGTTCATTCTTCCGCCTCTTGGGATATTCATTTGTGGCCTCCCATTAGCCCCACAGAGCAGCAACTGCTAACTGAAAAGATAATTGCCATATGGCTTCCATTAAGGCTGAAGCAACACGATATATACGAAATATGAATAAATATGGTATGAACTAAATAATCGGAGTAATTTCTGATGGGTATGACCATTAAAATTAGTAAGTTACGTTGTAAGAGAGTAGTTGATTTTTCATCTGGTGGCAAAATAGAGCCAACCGCATTCGACTGTATATTTATTTGTGTCAGTTGTAAAATCAGTTTAAAGTTATGAGTAAAGATTTTGAAAATTCAGTACAAGTACGGAGAGTGTGTAGTTGAGACTCTGCGCGAATTACGTGGAATTTTCGGTAGGAACGCTCCAAATGAAACAATTGTGAAAAGAGGAGTTGCCGAATTTGAATAAACAGGTTAATTCATATACATTCTATTCGTACTATAGTCTAGGCGATATCTGTTTCGGGTTGAGTAAAACGCATATGGTCGGAGATTTTTGTTTAACGGCTTCTAAATAAATCAGAAATGATAATTTTTCTGTGCAAATAAAAAAAGTAGGCTTAATTGTTATTGCAAAAAAATATTAAAAAATAGCAAAAAAAATCATTTTTTACTTGGATTTCTTGTCGACAACTTAGCAACTATTCATTTTAAACAAAAATGGAAGAGGAAAAAATGTTTTGTAATTAAATTTTGATCAAGATAGTTGCAATTCGAAAATTTATTTATTGTTATTGCAAAAATCAGGAAAATTATTTAAAAAATTGCAAAAAATGCTAGTTTATTTGTCAATTTTTTTCAGACACTTGAATAATACCTAGGATCTTCATACTTTTCCCAATTAAACTTCTTAATACATAGAATCATCACACCAAATTTCATCCAATTCGGTTCAATAGTTTTTACATAATACCTAATTGCTTAATTTTTTTTTATTAAAAAATTTTCAAAATCAAATTTCTAAAAATCTAAAGCCTTTGAATACTTGAAAATTTCACCACAAAAAGAAGAGCTCTCAAGCTTTAAAATGGTTTTTGAAAAATTCAAATCGGTCGATTAGGTGAGCCGTGGTGATTGTTTAAACATTTTCGCAATTTTCACGCTTATAAACAACTGCAATAGTTTTTTTCAATTTTTTTTTATTTTAAAATATGGTTTGAAAGTACTCGGAAAGATGAGTATTTAAAAAAAAAACCTGATGATCCGCCCATTATTTTCGGAGTTATAGCCCGTTAAAGTTAACCTTTATTTACAGCAAAACTATAAGGGTATAAAGGCTGTTTTTTTAAGTAATAGATTCCGAGTACTTTCCAGATATAAATATTCAGAATTTGCAATCACAGGCGTCCCATTTTAAATGTCATTCAAAGATATTCAAGACCGCGTGAAATCAATGAAATATTAGTGGTGGGGGAGCAAACATACAGTTACTCCGATCTGAATTCTGAAAACATTAAATTGTTGCAATTGTTTATAAGCGTGAAAATTGCGAAAATGTTTAAACAATCACCACGGCTCACCTAATCGACCGATTTGAATTTTTCAAACACCATTTTAAAGCTTGAGAGCTCTTCTTTTTGTGGTGAAATTTTCAAGTAATCAAAGGCTTTAGATTTTTAGAAATTTGATTTTGAAATTTTTTTAATTTAAAAAAAAATTTAAACAATTAGGTATTATGTAAAAACTATTGAACCGATTTGGATGAAATTTGGTGTGATGATTCTATGTACTAAAAAGTTTAATTGGGAAAAGTATGAAGATCCTAGGTATCATTCAAGTGTCTGAAAAAAATTAACAAATAAACTAGCATTTTCTTCAATTTTTTAAATGATTTTTCCGATTTTTGCAATAACAATAATTATTTTTTCAAATTGCAACTAACTATCTTGATCAAAATTTAATTACAAAACTTTTTTGCTCTTCCATTTTTGTCTAAAATGAATATTTGCTAAGTTGTCGACGAGAAATCCAAGAAAAAATATATTTTTTTTTGCTATTTTTTTATACTTTTTTGCAATAACAATTAAGCCCACGTTTTTTTTTATTTGCACAGAAAAATTATCATTTCTGATGTTATCTAGAAGCCGTTAAAGCAAAAATCTCCGATCAACCAAGTGTACCTCTCTTTAAAACAGACACCGCCTGAACAACTGATTTTAAAGTCGAAATTAGCTCTACAACTATTCATTATGCAAAAGCAGTTTATGGGACTCTTTTTGTAAAAAATACAATTTTAAATATAACAAAATATGTCGAAAGTCTAAAGAATCATTGACGTGCAAATTGATGATTTTTTTTGGAAAATTAAGAATCAAATCAGAACTTTAAAATGATCGGATTATCGAAAAAAATTGAATTTTTAAAATTTAAATTAGATAATTCAGTGACCCAAGTTTCACCAGTATATGTCAAATATCCTCAGAGACATTTCGAAAGCGAAAATTTCATATATTTTTACTAGTTTCAAAACCCTGTATCTCGAAAATAAAACGTTCTGTGACCCAAGTTGATATAAAATTTTTTGACTTATAATAATTTGTTCTATGACCAATTAAAACCTTGGCCACCCTGTATATATTCAGCTTCATACTGAAAAATAGGCAATAGAAGCATTTTTAATCCTCAAAGGTCACACTAGTGCGAATTCGCAGCACCGTTATTTTTAATAGCTGGCATTTCTCAGGTAGCAAGTGCTAAGGGTTCCCCCACCACGATAATTCCTTCTATAGCCCAAACTGTCGAGTCGTACCACAGCTGGCCTCAGTCTGTTATTGTCGGCCAAACTAGAGAGTCTGAAAAGTCCGATAGGTGCGAATTTGCACTAGTGTGACTTTAGTGTGGCCAAAAGTGTGACTGATAATATAATCTAGAAATAAAGTGAATTGTAATGCAATTTTCCGATTGTTTATTTATTGTTAATAATTTTTCAAAAATGTTTTTTCATTAATAGTTTAATTGTAACATGTATTTGTCAATATTTATGAATAATATTGTTTTAATTTATAGAAAATAGTGCAAAATAAACATCAATTTACAGAAAAGGAGAAAAAAATTACAACTTCAAAAAATGCCTATATTAGAGATGCCGGGAAAAATCATTAATACCATTTTATCAATATGTAGTATTTTTTTTCTTAAAAATATAGATTTTGAACTTCAAAATCCCTTTTTTACTTTTTCTCTACCTTTATTTATAAAAAAATACGAATTTTAAAAAAGTCGTTTTTCGAAAAATGTTTTTTTCAATCACATTTTTTATTAACAGATTAATTTTTTTTCAAAACTAATTACGTCATTCGATTTCTTGGAAAATTTTATCCCAGTTTTGATATAAATATTTTATGTTTTTGTTAACAAATAAAGAAGAAATAAAGGTTCAAAGTTGGCAAAATCCTAATCCGTACTAGTGTGACCTTTAAGGTGACCCACTCCAAGTATGACCTTTAAGGGTTAAATATGGTGACAGAGTTGAACTTACAACTATACATGTATATGGGTTACGCCATCTTCACTCGCCAAGAGACAAGCAGAATTCATAACTGGAAGCTAAAGAGTTCCATTTCTCATCCTATTATTCTAAAACTAATATGACAATAAAATAGAATTGACTGTCACGTAAACCAGAAGTGTCTAAAGAACCTTATTGTATTAATTCAATTATCACTTCAATTAATCTTCCATGTTCTTGATATTGTCAGTTGACACGTGACTTTCAGGTTGAAAAATGATTTTTCCAGTTCTGTTTTCTGGATTAATATTGCTTCTTTGTAGTCTTTTGGTCAAAAATATTTTCTCTCTCTAGGACTCTCCATTCTATACTCAGCCGCATGCACAAGAAACGCTTGCAACTTGCCTTGGGAAAGGCAGTTTTATAAAACCTATAGCGACAGTTTTTTATTATATACCTGGTTGTTTTGAGTAAGAGTTGCTCAAATTTCGAACAAGTAAACCGAAACTCCACTTGTTAAACTAACAATGCTTCCGTACACTTCCCTTCAATGTATCATCTACTACAATAAGGTAGCTGCATGGAAGTAAGTAAATATACACTTTCTAAGTTTATTATACTAAAAGCTGTCTAACTTCAGGAAAAGTTAATATAAAACTTATAAACTAGTTCCCCGACATACATGTGACTTTTTGGGAAACAAAGTGTACACAAACTAAGTTCTAAAAGCATCCATTCGTACTGCCCTTTTTCCTGGATGTCTTGCTTCATGCAATTTAATTCCAAACTTGGTATTATTGTCTGCAAAACAAACTCTCCTTATCAGACTACACACAATTCATAAAAACAACAGAATCTCTTTACATTTATCAGAGAATAGAATGGAGGAGATGACTTCTATAGGGTTTATCTTATATAAATTAACTGAATAGACCTGAGGAAGGCAGCTCCAAGATATATCAGAACAATAAAGAAAGGATTACCTGATTGCTCGAATAACTTATTTCGGATTTGGCCATTTTTCAAGGGATGAAACAATGCGCGATAAATTTGGAAGGAATGGAAATGAACAGGCTCCACTGAAAGTAGGGAACTTATATAATGAATACACATATACAGGCCGTCTAAAAATTTGGATATTTATTTTTACCAGCAGATACATTCCGATAAACCAGTTGCTAAAAATTTTCTTTAGTAAAAGTTAGATCGGTGGCAGAACTTTTTTTATACAGGGTGTTTCGCATAAGAACCGACACAGAGCAGAGGCATGGTAGGGAAACCCAAAATATGGTGATTTAACGCAACTTATATTATACTAAGCTAAGGGGTTTCAAATTTCGAACAAAATCATTATCTCAGTTATACTTGAACTTAGAAAAACCAAATTTGGTACACGGTATGAGTGTACCAAGAGCATTAATCGACAGTAAATTGTTCGTTGAGTGTTTTGAAAATAGCCGGGCAGTTTTCGCATAGCGAACAAGTTGACATGCTATGTGTTAGGTCACTGTGAAGGAAACCACCAAAGCGTTGAAGAATTTATTTTGAATACAATTGAAGATGACCCACATATTAGTATTATAATTCTACCTCGGCAAGCTGGTATATCGCAAACTTCTGTGCACTGAGTGATCAGATGTTCCAAAATATATCCATAAACCAAGTAGATATCCTTTTTGGTACTCACCTGAATTACGACACAGTATTTGTCTCAAAGAAAAATTGTTCAGGCGTTACAAAAAGATTAAGACCAAAGATCACTTATCGGATTTTAAAAGTCTCAAGAGCCCATGTTAAAACTCAGATTACACGTGACTACAATAACTATCTTATAAATGTTGAACATTCAATCAAAGAGGATCCAAAAAAGTTTTGGCCTTATGTCAATAGTAAAAAGGGTCAAAGTAGAATTCCTGGTTGAATGCACCATAATCGGGTTAAACTTAATGGGCCTCAACTTATTGTGGATGAATTTAGTAGCTTTTTTAGTAGGGTATTCTCGAAACCTGATGCAACTACAGTAGATTTGTCCACGGATTTTGATTTTAACTTGCCTCTTATTGGCATTATTAATTTAACAGAGTTTGAGGTCAATTGCGTTTCTAGGAAACTAAAAAATAAAGTGACCTGCGGGCCGGACAAGTTTTTGTTAAAGACAGTGGTAATGCGTTTGATTTCCCGTTGTGTATAATTTTTAACTTGTCATTAAAACAAGGTATATTCTCTGATTCCTGGAAAGCAGCCAGTGTTTGCCCCATACTTAAAGCTGGTGACCCCGCTGATATTGAAAACTACAGAACCATTACCATTTTATCTAACTTTGCTCTAACTAAGTCTTTGAGGTGTCCGTGTATAACCGTATCTACCCCCTAGTAAAAAATATTGTCTAAGTCGACCAGCATGGTTTTATAGAAAAACGCTCAACTAACACTAATTTAATTAGTTTCGCTCAGTTTGTTTCTGAGGAAGTGGACAAGTTAGGGCAAGTGGATGTTGTTCACACGGACTTCTCCAAAGCATTTGACCGGGTAGATCAGTCTTTGCTACTATCTAAATTGAGCGGTTATGGATTCTCTTATCACTTGATCAATTTGTTCCGGTCTTATTTGTCTTAATCGTTTTCAATATGTATAATGGATTTAATTCCATTCCTTATTTAGTAACGTCTGGCGTTCCGCAAGGGTCAAATTTAGGTCCGTTACTTTTCTCTCTGTTTGTTAACGATCTTAATAGTGTAATTGATTGTAAAAAATTGTTCTTTGCAGATGACTTAAAATTGTTCAATACTGTTAAATCAGTCGATGATCGTGTAAAGCTTCAGCTGCAGCTAAATAATGTGATCCGATGGTGTAATTTGAACAAACTTTTTCTTAATAACACTAGATGCAAAACGATATCGTTTACTCGTAAACATAATAAAATTTTGTTCAATTATGAAGTCGATTCGCATGTGTTGGCTCAGTGTGATGAAACTAGGGACCTGGGAGTCCATTTTGACTCGGAATTAAGCTTTACGTCTCAAATAGAGCACACCGTATCTGCTTCTACGAAAGCATTTGGATTTATAATTAAACAAGGTCGGGATTTCCAAGATGTTAAGGTTCTAAAAACCTTGTTTTTTTGCGTATGTGAGATCCAAGCTAGAATATTGCTCGCTCGTTTGGAGTCCTTTTTATGATAATCATGTTAGATCGATCGAGGCAGTACAGAGAAAATTCCTAAAATACCTTGTATATCGCATTATGGTATACAGGGTGATTCACAACTTATCCAAAAAAATTGGGAATAGATGCGGCATGAGAAATGGAGTCAATATTGTAAAAAAAACTTTTGTAAAATCCTTATAGTTTCTGAGAAAAAAATTATTGAAGTTATAGCACATTAAACCACTACATAGCTGGACAACTGTAGTCTCTAGCGTCATTCGCAATACGCGTGGAGAGCCATGTGACTCCTAATACTGAAATCCGTCGTTGCGGTAGTTTTTACCTGTTATCTGTGGTATTTACATCAGTTTTTTAGTAGTTAGTGTCAAAAATGGCTTGCGTGTATAGCAACTCAGAGTTGATGGATATCGTTTTAATTTATGGTGAAGCAAGACAACATTTGTATTATGGTGAAGTATTTGTGTTACGGTGAAGCAAGATATCATTGGTGTTAGTTCGTAGAAAGTGAGTAAGACGGACCCAATTATTGTGTTTACACGTGAGTGGATAAAATTTTGAACAATTGCTGTTGCAGCATCGGGTATGTCAAATGATTTTATTATTTGAAAACACAAATGAATTTTATTAATAATTAATACAGGCAGAAGCATTTGAATTTGCCGATATAAAATAGGTGCGATAAAATTCTATTTACATATGTCCTTCCTTGCGAAAGTTTTTGTCCGTTTTTATAACGCCGCCATACCGGTCGCAGTGTGCGCGGTCAGGTTTTACAGTGGACCAGTTTCCAGTGCCGTGCAGAAGTGAATTTATAAATCAATTTCGAACTGACCTTTTTGATTTTTTCTTTACAAAATTGTATTTGTAAGGGTCCCCTGTACATCCAGAATTTTTTTTTGAATAAGTTCTGAATCACCCTGTATATCCGGAGCGTCGTTGTGACCAAAACATGTTACTTAGTCGGTTCGGTCTTAATTCGTTAGATTTTAGGAGATGCTACTATTCACTTAAATTCTTGTACCTATTCTCTCTTACGTAATGACGTCGACTGTCCAGAAATTTTTAGCCAACTTTATTTTCTAGTTGCTAGAACGTCAAATCGTTCTTGGACTATCTAATCTCTTGTTGAAGTCACCACTTGTCAGGATATTTTATAATTATAATTCTATTTGTAATAGGTGTGACATTTTCAACTGTTCTCTTTCTGAGCTTTTTCATGCAACTAAGAACAGGTTTATTTAATTGTTGTTTATATCTAATGGTAGCTATTTGAATATTTGCATGAATTATATTTTGTTCTTTTGTTTTTTTTTTAAGTAATGTGTGTTCTAGGTGCTCCCATCAGTTTTATTTTATTATGTACTGTTTTTTTCTTTCTTGAATTTAATACTTGTACTTCAATTTAATACTTGTACTGGTTTGTCCTGTAAATGGTTATACTGTTGGACAAATAAAGTGTTATTATTATTATTATTATTATTATTATTATTATTATTATTATTATTNGAGGCAGTGCAGAGAAAATTCCTAAAATATCTTGTATATCGCATTGATGGTATATATCCGGAGCGCGGTTGTGACCAAAACATATTACTTAGTCGGTTCGGTCTTAATTCGTTAGATTTTAGGAGACGCTACTATTCACTTAAATTCTTGCATTCTCTTTTACGTAATGGCGTCGACTGTCCAGAAATTCTTAGCCAACTTTATTTTCTAGTTCCTAGGACGTCAAATCGTACTTGGACTACCTTTCACACTCCTATAGCTAGATCTAATCTCTTATTGAAGTCACCACTTGTCAGGATATTTTATAATTATAATTCTATTTGTAATAGGTGTGACATTTTCAACTGTTCTCTTTCTGAGCTTTTTCATGCAACTAAGAAAAGGTTTATTTAATTGTTATTATATGTAATATTAGAATATTTGCATGAACTAGCTTTTGTTATTTTGTTTTTTTTTAATAATGCTGTGTTCTAGGTGCATCCATCAGTTTTATTTTATTATGTAGTGTTTTTTCTTTCTTTCTTCAATTTAATACTTATACTGGATTATCCTGTAAATGGTTATACTGTTGGACAAATAAAGTATTATTATTATTATTATATAATTTTTTTCGAAGTTTAAAACCTCACTTTCAAGAACTATAATTTCTCAGGGGTATAGCTTAGTATAAAGGTAAGTTGCGATAAATCGCCATATCTTGGGTTCCCCTACATGCCCCTGGTCTAAATAACGAGCGTTCAAATAAAGACGTGGTCGAAGTTGGCTCTGACACATTGTACGTAGGGAGTAGCTTATAGCGACCAACTTAACCTCATTTCTCAACGAGCTGTATAGCAGCTGTCAGTTTCAATAACGTTAATGACTATATAACTTTATTTTAAAGAATAATCGTGATAACAATAACAAACAATTAAAGGAGCTGCGGAAAGTGTCCCCCTCCTTGTTATAACAATAAATTAAAGCAGCTGCTGAAAGTGTCCCCCTCCTTGTTCCAAGCACTTTTCACACCTGTTCCTCAAAGAATTAAAGACATTTTCTAAGATGCTCGGGGTATTGTTAATTTCACGAATCTTGTCTATAAGTCGAGCCTGCAGATGGTTTAAATCAGGAATAGGCAGTTCAAAAATAGTGTTTTTAAGGTAAGGCCACAAAAAGAAATCACACGGCGTAATATCACATGACCTCGGTGGAAATTCATGTTCAGCATTGAGACTTATTAGTCGATTTTGGAAAACTTCCCTCAACATATTCATCGTCTCGCCTGCCGTATGTGCCCTTGCGCCATCTTGTTGAAAGTAAAAGTTTGTAATTTCGTTTTCTTCCAGCTGGTTAACAAAAGGAGCGATAATTTCTTCTCTATACCTTTGCGCAGTAAGAGTACCATTAAAAAAAATAGGTCCATAAATCCTCCTTCGATTGAGAGCACACCAAACTCCAATTTTTTGAGCGTGTAGAGGGCCCTCGACAAAAAAGTTATCTGGTTTTTCAGAAGACCACATTCTCATATTCTGTGAGTTTACGTAACCACTTAAATGAAACCAGGCTTCATCAGAAAAAAAGGTGATATTATGAAGTTCACCGTAGTTGTTTAAAAACCATTCACAAAATACAGCCCGTCGCGGAAAATCAACTTCATGAAGTTCTTGCTGACAAGTTAAACGATAGGAGAACAAACGCAAATCTTTTTTTAACACTGTGTGGCAGGTACCGACTGATACTCCCACCATTTGTGATAAAACACGTACAGAAGTTCTTGGCGCATTTTCCATTATTTGTTGGACATTTTCTTTTAATTCTTCAGTCCGCTTTTTAGGTCGGCCGCTTCCTTCTTTTCTTGTTACACTGCCCGTTTCACGAAAAACATTAACACAACGCTGAACTGCACTTTGAAAAATTTTGTACTCAACAACGCCGGGAAATTGATTTTGAAATTCTATGAAACATTCCTCAATAGAATACTTCCATATTCCATCAATCTTGCGTCCATTTCTAAAGTAGGACTCTATGATAAACACTTTTTGTTCTTGAGAAAACACCATTTTAAACGCTTTTTAAAACGAAAATATTCAAATTGATAGCGGCGATATAGCGCTTTGACAGATGACGTTTAAGTTCATTTGCTATACGCTACGCCCTACGTCCAAATTTTCAGAACCAACTTGACCACGTTTTTACTTGAACGCTCGTTACATACAGCGGTGGCTGTCGTTCTATGCGATCTTGCGGAGGCCTTCGACTGAGTTCCACATAACTTCATGTTAAATAAGTTGAAGTATTATGGGATAAGGGGTTTGACATTAAAATTTTTAGTTCTTGTCCAGAGGAGAAACAGCAAAGTTCCATTATTAGAGCTACGTTATTCCTGATTGTTATTAATGATATCCACTATTTCTTTAATTGTTTTTTTTTATGGTTAAAATCCTTAATTATTTAAGGACTTTTCACAGTTAAAAATGATTCACAACAGATAATACGGGCTGTAAAGTAGTTTACCAATAATGAGCCTAATGTGAATGACAATAAATTTTTTATATTCACAAATCGAGCTAACATAAAGACTTACTGTGTAAAACTATTGGGTGTACTTATAAAATGTGGATGTGATCTGGGTCGGATATGTTGAGTACCTCATGAAGTCGCTTCCAGGCATATTTTGCAGGTAAAACCTATAGTTAGCCACAATACGCATTTTTCTTCCACTTCCACTACTTTCAGCCGGGAAAACTTAAACTAATATTTTATTCCAGTGAACAAACAAAAGTGCCAATATTTGTAGTACTGAAATTACTGAAATATTCATTCCGCGTCGTGGAACTATAGGCAACCACTGACATTCCTATGAAGCCTAGGAGTAATCTATGTATTCCAGTAAACCCAATATTTTATCATCGGATTTGACATCGGTGATTTAAAATGCGCCTAAAAGCTATTCCGCAAAACGTAATCTATCTCTGTGCAGTTTGGAAACGTCAGTCACTTTTGACCGATTACCGGTACATGGACATGGAATACGAACTGTCAGAGAGCGGGTTATATGCGTCGTAACCGAAGTGGAAAAATTTAATACAAAAAAAAAATATGTACTTATTTTAAACTTATTAGGTGTCAATCGAGATAGATAATACAACAACAATACCAATACCATGAACCGTGATACCAAAAATTTTGTCACCACCGTGTGAGCGGATGAAAAATGAATATGAATGGAATAGTAATGGTTTATTTAATTCAAATTTAGAATTTCGATTTTCTTGGATAACTATAAATATTCTGTAATTTCGAAGTCGAAAGAGATGTGTCAACAAAATTTGGGTGTGACATAGTTGGCCGATCTTCATTATTTTTTAGCCTATTAAGGGGATCATACATCCTCATAGTTGATTAGGATTGAGTGGCGGTTCCAGGGGTTTCTGTTTTCGCCTGTGGTGCAGATTGGTTAGTTGCCCGTTCGCTTGCAAATGAATTTTCAGGATGATCGGGAGTCTCCCCCTTCACGGCAACCTCAACGGATATCGATGCTGTTGGTCTTCCTCCATTGATAACGAGGTGGTCTTGGAATAATAGTCCATGCTCTATTTTTTTACCTAAAGGCGCACTGACTCTACGATATTCTTCAGTTTGTGCGTTTTTGTTAGTATTCTGCTTGTTTTCTTCTGCTGCGAAGTTTTCGACTGAATCTGACTATGTAGGAAGGGTAAGACGGGGTGGTGGGCAAGACAAGGGTACTAGGCTATTCACATGATTCGAATCAATCAATCACGTTTACTCTAGCGCCGAACTACTCGTCATCATGAAAACTCTGAACCTTGCGAGTACCAACACGACCGCTAGTCAACGGCTGTTGTTTATTTGCAAAAAAGTGATTTTGAACTAAAATTTCTTAATTATAAGTTGGTTGGAACTTTTAGCTAATCTTATCAACAAAAGACTGTAGTAATAGGTAAAAACTTGTTCTTCTACAAAATATTCCTTGTAAATTTTATATTTAATTTTAAATTTCAAAACTGATCAACGGGCAAGATGGGATATCCCATTTTGCCCGTCACAGTGCTTTTAATTTTATCCCTATTTTGTTGTTATTTATGGATGGTAAAATAAAATCGGAGAAAGGGAAATGGTCTGAAAAGGCAATGAAAAAGGGGGTAGAAGCCGTTTTGGAAGGAAAAATGGGATAGATGTTACCTGCTAAGTCCTTTTCAACCCCACAAATCACATTGGAGAGAAAAATAAAAAAGGCTCGTGTAGACAGTAATGAAATAGAGAACCCGAAGTAAAATTGGAGCCCAGACTACCCGAATTTTCAGAAAAAGAAGATGACTGTACCCCATCTTGCCCTATAACACTATAGACCAGGCGGTATCTGTTTTGGTTTGAGTGAATCGTATATCCACGGAGATTTTTGGCTTTTTGGCTTTCAAATATCACTAGAAATGAAAATTTTTCTATGCGCATAAAAAAAACGTGGGCTTAACTTTTGACGGCACAATATGTTAAAAAAATTGGAAAAATGTCATATTTTTCTTCCTATTTAATTATGTATCTTTTTAAGAGTTGATTTTAGGCGAAAATGGAAGAGGAAAAAAATGTTTGTAATTAAATTTTTTACAATACATGACTGGTTACAATTCGAATGAATCATGATTATTATGGTAAAAATCGAAAAAATCACAAAAATGGGGTTAAAAAACAATACTTTTTAGGGAATTTTTTTGGTGTATTTAAATTGGGTGTAGGACCTTTATACTTGGCTCAAGAAAACTTCATGTTATGTAGAATCATCACACCAAATTTCATCAAAATCGGTTCGATAGATTTTGCATAATAATTTTGCAATCCAGATTAAAAAAAAATTGCAAATTTTCAAAATTTTGCACAGCAAAAACCAAGGCCCTTAGATACTTGAAAATTTAATCACATATAGAAGGGCTCTCAGGCTTTCAAACTTTTTTTGAAAAATTCGAATCCGTCAATTAGGAGAGCTCTGGCGCTTGTTTAAACATTGGTCGAATTTTTATACTTATAAACAATTAGAACTTTGTGAATATTCAATCAAATCAAATTTTTTAAATCAGGTTTTAAAAGTTCTTGGAAAGACGCTTCTTTAAAAAAAAAAACAGATCGATTGATCAATTAGTTACGTTCAGACGATTCTGAAACTACTAAACCCTATGAATAATTGAGCTTTAATCCTTAACTGCCCCATCATACCCGGCCTTCCCTTAGGGAAGCACTGTTGAGTATGGGGCCTCTTTATAGTGTATATTCGTACACTATATGGTGTATAGTCTTTTTATCACTGTCTATGACATGCTCGGCTAGAGCAGAGAAGTGTGGTCTCCTGTGTGGACGCTTTAGGAACTTATATGGAAACTAAAACCTTGTGTTTGTACGGAAGCCTTATGAGCTTGAATTGAATTTTCCTCCATGGAGGGCTGGTGTGTGGCAACTTTAGGAGCTGGTACCCCTTAGTATCTTCAGCGCAGGAAATTTAATTCGAATTTGCTTTTGAAAATTTGTATGTCATAAATGAACATATGTATATAGCATTGGTATATAAGGCAAATGTAAAAAATTTAGAACGTACAACATGGATCCGACACTGGTTACTGAACTGCATGATCCCCGAGCTGACATTCGATCACTCTGGACGCTGGCTCCGCAGGGGATTCGGCAGGGAGGTCCACGCCAGATTCAAAAATTCAGGCTTTGGAAAACCATTCCTCAATGGGTTGCAGCCTTCTCCAAAGGGTTGATGTGCTGAAAATAATTTTGGTTAATAAGACATATTGGATTTTTCGGGCTTCGTAGTTTTTGCCGAAATCCGAAACATTGATGAAGATTCTCGCATCTTCCTGTACTGTCGGCGGTTTCTGGACGATGAAGGACATAGTCAACGTGGTCTGATACGGTTGTGTCTTTTGGCGGTAATCAGGGCTTCATGGCGGTTTAGCGAGAAATATTCAAAATGCGTGTGAAAATCTTGGCGCTGTCAGAATCTAAGGGCATTGTGGCTTTGCGGAGAAAAAATCCGGAAATTTTCGAAACATGATCAATGTAATAGAGCGTCTGCAACGATTTTACGAGAGAATACTGTAGAAAAATGTTGCACAAATTTCAAGTAATGGTTTAGTAAAGCTGCACCATAATTATTTCTAAAGCACATCACCCCTTCCTTTGATTTAACTAGCTATAGCAACTAGATTCAACAACACGTATTTACATTAAATTTGCGATTATTGGTAATAAAATGAAAAACGAAATTGACGACTTGGTATATTTTCACATTAAACTGAAATATTTGGAATTGCGCATTAAATATCGCTCACCTTATTCAGTCACATTTCTTTCGCCGTTGGTCGCCAGTCCAATAATTTGTACGTTTTAATCATTTTACCCCAGTAATAGGGTGGGATGAATCTCATTAATTTTAAGGTTAGAAGGATAATTGCAGGCTATTATTCAGTAGTCTCGCGGATCTCGAATGTTCCAGAAATATACCTGCGAAAACGTAGAGGTAATTCTGAAGAGCTTGCATCTTAGACCTCATCACGTTTTATTTATTTACTGAATATTTATCATCATTCTCGATATAAATTACATATAAAAATTTTGTCAGCGTTTTTAAACATATTAGAGAAAGATATTTTGAAATTTAACAAAACGTTGGTTTATCTGAATTTTCTGCGACCATTTTTCCTTTGGTAAATAGAGTTTTCTGAATAAATCCAGAAAAAATCTAAAGCGTTTGCAACTATATCCAACAGCTTAATATTCATAGCCAACTTGACGGTTCCAAAACTCGGGAACGATTTCAGAGGTTCTCAATAAGTTTTAAGAAATTTTGTTATTATTAATTTAATCGCCGCTCAACCATGTTGATTGTTGAAAATGCTTACTATTATAGTCTGTTTGGAAATGAAAGAGAGTAATAAAACCCCGAGATAAGAACCGGCCATGGGCGTGGTAATATTTCGTTTCAGGTAATTATCGGGTAACACTAATGCTAACAGGTAATGGGTGTACATTAGTATATTTTACTGGATACATCATAGGGCAGGAGCCAGTGTATTGTGACAGATCAATCCAGTCTTAGAGCTGAATATACGAAGACGTGCTAGTGCAGCAGAGTAAAATTCGACT